>NW_027455334.1:426842-587863 GCF_040206685.1 Ascaphus truei
TAAATCCTGCTCCACTTTGGGAGAAAAACTGACTAATAACACAGCAGACCTATCTAGCAGGCTGGCTGGCTAAACCAGAACCAAACCATAAGGGTACTTTAAGCAGTCAGTAAACAAATGCATAATCCTTACTTTAGTTGAAGTAGTCTTTGGTGAAATCCCTCTGGCTAAGGGCTCACGCAGCAGTGTGCTTCTCTCTCTCTATCTCTCTGGCAGCTACTGCCAGTCACATGATCCTTTATCTACCTTGCTGGCTCTCAGGTGTCAGCTAAAGAGTTCTGATTTCCTAACTTCCACCTGAGTTAACCCTTATGAGTGCTGGATGAAGCACTCAGACATATGTCTCCCAGGCGTAACTGATAGGAGTTGACTTCACTCTGTCACATACCTCCCCTGTTTGTGTGTGGCTAGTGTCCCACACGGCTGAAGCCCGACCCTCCACTCCTTCCCTTGACAAAAAATCAGCATTTCCATGGTCCTTTCCAGGTCTATGCTGAATATCAAAAGAGAAGAGTTGGAGGGCAATATACCACCTGGTCAACCTTGGATTTGTGTCCTTCATGGTGTTTAACCACTTCAAGGGCGCATGGTCAGTGACCAGGGTGAAGTGTACTCCGGCGACATAATGTCTCAAGGCCTCAATTGCCCATTTTACAGCGAGGCACTCCTTCTCAATAACGGAATAACTCACTTCCCTTGGGAACAGCTTCCGGCTGATGAACAGTATGGGGTGTTCAACACCATCAAATTGCTGAGACAGCACTGCTCCCAGTCCTACCTCTGAGGCATCCATCTGGATGATAAAGGGCTCTTTAAAATCTTGGCTCCGAAGAGCGGGGCCCTCTGACAGGCACTTTTTTAGCATGTCAAAGGCGTCTTGGCACTCCCAAGACCATTTAACTTGGGTCGGGGCACTCTTTTTTGTCAGATCTGTTAGGGGTGCAGATATTTCTGAAAAATTGGGGATAAACCGCCGGTAATACCCTGCTAACCCCAAAAGGGAGCGGACCTGTGTCTTTGTCTGTGGGGTGGGGACTTCCTTTATGGCGGCCACCTTGCTAGCTAGTGGCCTTACTATCCCTCCCCCAACGGCATAGCCTAAGTACTTTGTAGTGGATTTACCCAGGGCACATTTTTTTGGATTTGCAGTGAGCACTGCTTCTCTTAAGGACGTTAGGACTGCCCTTAACCTTTTTATATGAGACTGCCAGTGTCTGCTATAGATGACAATGTCATCCAAGTAGGCCGCGGCATATGCCCTATGGGGTCGTAGTACCTTGTCCATTAACCTTTGGAACGTGGCTGGAGCCCCATGTAACCCAAATGGCATAGTGACAAATTGGTATAACCCGAGAGGGGTGGCGAAGGCAGTTTTGCATTTGGATTCTTCCACTAGAGGTATCTGCCAATATCCTTTCGTGATATCTAGGGTGGAGATATACTCTACTTTACCAAGCGAATCAAGCAATTCATCCACCCTAGGCATTGGATACACTACCGACACACTTTATTGAAGTGTGGTCGGTACCGCAAGCCGGGAAATCTCCCGGCTTGCTAGTGGCCGCCCCTCGGCGTGCCGCGCGTGTCCAGGGGCTCCCCGAGGGAGCCCTGGTGTCCCGCGATCGCGGGACAGCGGCAGGGGGTTCCGGGGGACCCGGCGGACCCGTCAGCGGTAGGGAGAGCGCCCCGATCGGAGGGCGCTCTTCCGCTGCTTCGGCGCGCGCCCGTCACACTCGGGCGCGCGCCAGGCTACTGCTGCGACACAGAACGGGCAAATGCTCGAATAAACTGTGCCGCAGCAGTATGCATCAAATCTGGATACAGCATTTACCTTTCACAGATCCACGCAAAACCTCACCTTCCCATCTGGTTTAGGGACCAACACGATAGGGCTACACCATTCGCTGTGGGACTCCTCGATCACGCCCAATTCCAACATGTCTATTATCTCCCTCTCTACCAGGTCTGTGCGGCCCTCTTGCAATCTATAGAGACGGGACCGTATTTTTACGCCAGGTTCTGTCTCAATCCTATGGAACACTAAATCAGTCTGCCCTGGCAGCTCAGAAAAAACATCTGGGAACTGGTCACATACATCAAGTAGGTCTGACCTTTGTTCCGTTGTTAACTGCTCTCCCATGGGAACCTTTGGAAGCTTTAGACCCAAATCCGTCTCTCCTTCCCGAGGGTGAATGAACAGCGATCTCATCGTTTTCCAGGGTTTCAGGAGGTTCACGTGGTAGATTTGTTTACCCTTCCTGGACCCTGGTTGAGAGATCTCATAGTTCACCTCCCCGGTTCATCCCAAGCTCGCTTTTCAGTGTCCACAAACTTCCTAAGCATAGTTTTTAAAGTACGGTTAAACCTCTCTACCAATCCATCAGTCTGAGGATGGTAGACCGAGGTCCGGACGGATTTTACCTCCAATAACTTCAGGACATCCTGCATTAACTTTGCCATGAAATTTGTTCCCTGGTCAGTTAACATTACTTGTGGAAGTCCTACCCTAGAGAACAGTTCTAACAGCCTGTGAGCAACCTGTTTAGCAGTGGCTGATCTCAGAGGGAAGGCCTCAGGATACCTGGTGGCATAATCAACAACAACGAGTATAAATTTATGTCCCTTCGCAGAGGGTTCTAAAGGTCCGACCAGATCTACCCCAATTCTCTCGAATGGGACGGCTACCAAGGGCAGAGGAACCAAAGGAGCCGGCTTCTGTCCTTTTTGGCTAGTTAACTGGCATTCAGGACATGTCTCACATAGTTTCATGATGTCACCATGTATGCCTGGCCAGTAAAACCGGGACGAGATGCGGTCCGTGGTCTTATCTCTGCCCAAATGACCACCCCATGGGAGAGTATGGGCTAGGGTAAACACTGTTTTAATTAACCCTTTAGGGACTAGCATCTGTCGAATGACCTCCCCTGTTTGTGTAACCTTATTCACACGATATAGTATGTCATTCAACAGTTCAAAATGTGGAAACACTTTTACACCTTGTTCATCTATTATCTTGTTGTTGACCTGTACCACCTTCTCATATTGTCTAGCCAGAGCTGGGTCCTCCCTCTGCCTCTGACGGAAGTCAGGAAGATCCAGGTCTGGCAACACTCCCGTATCTATCTGTTCCCCACCCTGGTCATCCCCGGCCATGACCTGCAGTCCTTTGGGCTGACTAATGTTACCAAAAGTCCCAGCCTTTCTTAACCAGTCCTCTTTTTCCGCACGTCTCTGTTTACGTGTCTTTGGGACATGGTGTCTACGGGGGAAAATCTCTGAGGAAAAAGGGAACAAGTCTCCGGCCTTCTCCGGTACCAGAGAAGTAGGCTCCGTAGGAGTAGGGGCCAACAATGTTTCGAGGTAGGGCCAGTCTCGGCCAAGTAGAACAGGAGCAGGTAGCCAGGGAGCAACTCCCACTAGTAGGCTAGCCTCTTGATCCTGGATACGCAGTGTAACGTTCGCCGTTGGGTATCTCTTTGTATCCCCATGGATACACTCGATATTCCAAGGAGAGTCATAAGATAGTCTATTGCTTGGAATTAGGCCCTCTAGGATCAGGGTTTTTCCAGAGCCCGAGTCCAGCATGGCGTTTACTTTTGTCCCCTCCAGAGATGCTGGGACTAACCATGGATTGTGGTCCCCTCGGAGACAAGCTGTGGCAGTGGTTCTGCCATATGAACAGTCCATTTCCTCATCTCCTGAGTCCACAAACTCGGTCGTCCGCGGAAGCTCTCGACGGGGCTCGGTGTTTGGACCTCTCCGCTGTTGGATGGGGTCCTCCCTTCTGGTTGGTGGGGTTATCCTCTCCACCGGGTGGGTGACAGGAGTCCAGGTTCTCGGGGAATACTGTGGGTGGCGGCCTCCCTTGAGTGATCCAGTGGCCTCGGACCCAGGATGGGCGTCTCTGCGGGAGTTTGTACCAGGAACCCTCCGAGATGGGAAAGGGTCTTCCGATCGGGTTGACTGGATCTCCCGAGCTGGCGGGTTGTAGACCTCCTCGATTGTCTGCTCTCCTGCCTCTAGTATCACCGGAAGCAACTGGTGTTTGCACCGGCCGTTCCCAGCTATCCTGTTGGGTGTCGTCGCCCAGGAAGTTTTCCACCAAGCGGACCGCTGAATCCAGGGAAAATGCAGCGTGCCTTTTTACCCAGGAGCGGGAGGAGGGGGGCAGTATCTGTATGAACTGCTCGAGCACAAACTGTTCAAGGATCTCTGCCTTGTTATGTTTTTTCCGGTTGTATCCACCTGGCACATAAGTCTACTAAGCGGTGGGCTACGACCCGGGGTCTGTCTCGGTTTGTATATTTGACTGTCCGGAACTGCTGTCGGTAGGTCTCTGGCGTGAGGCCTAGGCGATTCAGAATAGCAGCCTTTAGTTTCTGATAGTCCATGGCCTCGTCCGCTGGAAGAGCCTGGTAGGCTGCCTGAGCTTCCCCTATGAGGAGTGGAGCCAGAGTCGTTACCCAGCGATCAACTGTCCAGCCGTGGGCCATGGCTACCCTTTCAAAAGTGAGGAGAAATGCCTCTGGGTCTTCGTTTGGCTTCATTTTAGGCAGCATCACCGGTGGGTTATTTGGAATCCCTGGTCTGCCTGGGGTTGGGCCTTCGACCAGCAGTTGGAGTAGCTTTTCCTCTCGCTGGGCCTGTTGCTCATCTTGCTGGGCCTGTCGCTCAGCTTGCTGGGCTTGTCGCTCATCTTGCTTCTCTGCTAGCTGGAGCTGTTGCTCAAGGAACTGAGAAAAAAATTTCTCCATTTTTTTTTTGTGTGGCCCTTCAGATACAGGGGCCGTCCGATATCCCACTTCTAAAACCACCTGTGGCAGGACGGCCTGTAGCCGAGGTCAGGGAACAGTCCACACGTATAGTTTCAGGATAAATAAAAACGTTCAGTGGCTTTATTTCTCCACAGTAACATAACATGCGGGTACACTGTCCCTTTAACAAAATAAATCCTGCTCCACTTTGGGAGAAAAACTGACTAATAACACAGCAGACCTATCTAGCAGGCTGGCTGGCTAAACCAGAACCAAACCATAAGGGTACTTTAAGCAGTCAGTAAACAAATGCATAATCCTTACTTTAGTTGAAGTAGTCTTTGGTGAAATCCCTCTGGCTAAGGGCTCACGCAGCAGTGTGCTTCTCTCTCTCTATCTCTCTGGCAGCTACTGCCAGTCACATGATCCTTTATCTACCTTGCTGGCTCTCAGGTGTCAGCTAAAGAGTTCTGATTTCCTAACTTCCACCTGAGTTAACCCTTATGAGTGCTGGATGAAGCACTCAGACATATATCTCCCAGGTGTAACTGATAGGAGTTGACTTCACTTTGTCACATACCTCCCCTGTTTGTGTGTGGCTAGTGTCCCACACGGCTGAAGCCCGACCCTCCACTCCTTCCCTTGACAAAAAATCAGCATTTCCATGGTCCTTTCCAGGGCTATGCTGAATATCAAAAGAGAAGGGTTGGATATACCACCTGGTCAACCTTGGAGTTAACCCTTATGAGTGCTGGATGAAGCACTCAGACATATGTCTCCCAGGCATAACTGATAGGAGTTGACTTCACTCTGTCACTCCCCCTCTCTCTCTCTCTCTCTCCCCCTTTATCTCCCTCTCTCCCTCTCTCTCTCTCCCCCTCTCTCTCTCTCTTCCCTCTCTCTCTCTCCCCCCTCTCTCTCTCTCCCCCTCTCTCTCTCTCCCCCCCTCTCTCTCTCCCCCTCTCTCTCTCTCTCTCTCCCCCTCTCTCTCTCTCCCCCCCCTCTCTCTCTCCCCCCTCTCTCTCCCCCCCTCTCTCTCTCCCCCCCCTCCTCTCTCTCTCCCCCCCTCTCTCTCTCCCCCCCGTCTCACTCCCTCCCCCCGTCTCACTCCCTCACCCCGTCTCCCTCCCTCACCCCGTCTCCCTCCCTCACCCTGTCTCCCTCCCTCCCTCACCCTGTCTCCCTTCCTCCCTTACCCTGTCTCCCTCCCTCACCCTGTCTCCCTCCCTCCCTCACCCTGTCTCCCTCCCTTCCTCACCCTGTCTCCCTCCCCCCCTCTCCCTCCCCCCCTCTCCCTCCCTCCCCCCCTCTCCCTCCCTCCCCCCTTTCCCTCCCCTCCCTCTCCCTCCCTCCCCTCCCCCCCTCTCCCTCCCCCCCTCTCCCTCTCCCCCTCCCCCCCCTCTCCCTCTCCCCCCTCTCCCTCCCTCTCCCCCCTCTCCCTCCCTCTCCCACCTCTCCCTACATGTCCCCCCCGCACACATACATGCCCCCCCCGCACACATGCACACATACATGTCCCCCCGCACACATGCACACATACATGTCCCCCCCCCACACAAATACACCCGCACACATACATGTCCCCCCTGCACACATACATGTCCCCCTGCACATATACATGTACCCCGCACACATACATGTCCCCCCTGCTGTAGAGGGAGAAAGGGGGTGGCCCGGGATTAAAGGGGTTACACCCCATTTGTCCATTCCCTGACCTCACCCGGGAGTCAAAGGGTTAACTGGGCTAGGACCCAGAACAGTGATTTAACCCCTGTAATGACATGTACAAGTGTATTCCCCTGTTCCCCTGTTCCATTGTAATGTCTAGTTTAATTAGTGTCTGCATCACACACACACTAGAATCCATCCAGGGGAACAAGGGTTAATAGTCCTTTAATGATTATAGCTCTTTGTGAAGTTTTCCCGCCTTTTCAGGCACCATTTTGCAGGTCCCCATTGGCCGCCATTAGGGCTCCATGCATTCTAATGGAGAATCTTGTTGTTTTAGTCCTGTTTCCTGTAAAGAGCAGCAGATGGCGTCCGAGAGGGAGAGCGGCGGTTTCCCATTGAAAGTCGATGGGCCCATTGACTTCAATGGAGGTTCCTCGAGGTAACTTTCGAAGAACAAGTTGGCTGCCGTCCAGACCACAAACCGCAAAGCGGATACATTTTCAATAAGAGAGCTTTGATCACTTACAAGTCAAGGTCAACGTCAAGTGGCCTGGGAATAAACAGTTCTAGGGCCCCTAGGAATAAAATTCTTTTTGTCCCTAGTTCCTAGGCGTCCCCCCACTCGACCACAACCGGGTCCCCAAATCCTGGACCCCCGATAAGGGTCGAACCGAGAAGAACGGGTCGCGCATAGGCTTTGCCGGCGGCGGCAGAAACGGCTCAGAAAAATGACTAAGTGTGAAATGCTGTATTTTGGTACTCCATATCTCCGGTTCCGGAGGGCCCAGCGGATCAAGGTTTGGGGTATCTGCAGTCACTGCTCCGGCATCACTGCAGAACCATCCTTGACCCTCCTGGACCAACCCGACGGGGTGTGGACCCCCTTGAATGATCGGGACTTTTCCCATAGACTTCAATGGCGGAGAAACCCCATTGACCTCAATGGCGGCAATTTACCATTGAAAGTCTATGGCGGAGAAGCACGTTGTTTTCAATGGGGATTTAGTGAAAAGCTGAGATTTCTTTTTTAGCGGAGATTTTTTGTATTAAAAATTGTATTGATATCTCAGGGTTAAACGTTTACTCCCAATCACATAAAGCGGCCCTCTATGCTGATGATATCCTATTAATTATCTCCAAACCCCTTACGTCATTACCTAACCTGTTTGACCTACTAGATAAATTCTCCAAGGTCTCAGGTTTCAAGATTAACCAATCCAAATCTGAAGCTCTGAATATCAACCTCCCTAGACATACAGAGAAATTACTGAAACTAAATTTCAATTTTAACTGGCAAAAGAACTCGATAAAATATTTGGGGACCTATATCACCAAGGATGCAAAAAGCATCTATAAAGCAAATTATCCCAAACTGATCTGGACTCTAAAACAAGACCTAATCAGATGGTCTTCCAAGAAGATTTCTTGGATCGGAAGGATTCACAGCGTTAAGATGAATCTACTTCCCCGTATCCTATACCTCTTCCAGACACTACCTGTGCCACTCAAACTGAAGGACATACTCTCACTTCAGTCTGGAATATCTAATTTTATCTGGGGAGGTAAAAAACCGAGAGTAAATAAGTTATCTATGAAGAGACCTATTTTAGCGGGTGGCCTAGCGGTACCCTGCCTGTTGTCATATTTTAAAGCGGCTCAATTAAGCCAGGTCATACAATGGCATTCCGACCCCAAATTAAAAAGATGGGTTGAGCTCGAACATGCGGCTTGCTCCCCTTTAGAGCTTAACAATTTGATTTGGCTACCTAAAACATCAAGGAAAAACACTATTTTACCGCTCACCTCAATAGCTAACTCCTTATCTGTTTGGGAAGCATCAAGATTAAAAAACTCACTTACTTCAGCAAATTCCCTGATGTCACCCATTTGGAATAATCCTAGCTTTGCACCGGGTCTTATTGGTCATAATCACTCAATTTGGAAACAAAAAGGCTATACTAGACTCAAAGATCTGGAGGGCCATGATCTAAAAATTAAATCTTTTGACCATATCAGACTAGAAAAAGACATCCCCCACACTGAATTCCATAAATACCTCCAGCTCAGATCATTTTATAATAAATTTGCCCCATACCCCCCATTGACGAATTTTGAAAAGCTCTGTCGGGCAGAAACCGACACTAAGGGACTCATATCTACGATATACAGAGAGGTAGTCGAGCCTGCAGTTTCAAAGCACCAATCACCTACATTCCGTACCTAATGGGAAAGGGACCTAGGGGAGACCTTGGACGACGAAGAGTGGAATGCTATATTCCTAGGAGCCGCAAAAAGTTCTATATGCACCACACTGAAGGAGAACGCATATAAAGTTCTTATGAGATGGTACCTCACCCCACTCAAATTATCTAAGTTTATACCAGGGTCCTCCCCATTGTGCCCTAAACAATGTGGAGGAACAGCTGACCTGTTACATATGCTGTGGTCTTGCCCGCTGATATACCCGCTATGGGAAAAGATCAGAAATTGGATCCAGAGAGTTTTCGATCTCACTATTCCCCCAGACCCGTGGCTGTTTCTCATGAACAGACCCCTAAAGAACCTATCAAAATCACACAATAAACTAATTGCACATTTTGCTCTAGCTACGCGGTGCGAGATCGCAGCACTATGGAAACGCCCCGATATTCCAATTATCCCAAAGATTCGGAATCGTATTTGGTTTATCTGCCAGATGGAAAAGTTAACGAGCTTAGTTAATGACACTGGCGACAATTATCTAAAAGTTTGGGCCCCCTGGCTTGCCCAAACAGACATCCCTGGGGTAGAGCGTAACACAATTTGGCTATAATAGTAATAAATGCGTTCTCCTTTGGGGGCATGAGAACCAACCCCACACCTAGAACCTCATACTCCTTACGCCCAATCACTTATTCTACAGAAAAGCCTCACTAGTTGATACATAGTCCTCACGCTGTCCTGGTGTTCCCCAGATGTATTCTTATTCTTGTCCTTGGATACACCTTCCCCCTCTCCTTCCCTCCCACCCCCTCCTTTACCTCCTCCCCCCCACCCCTTGTTTTTTTTTTTTGTTTATATATTATTATTTACCCCAGTACCTTACACATGACGATTCCCACTCACGTGGTTAAGTAGGGCTCGAAAAACTACGTGAGTTTATTATGCTTTTGTTATTGTATATGATATGCTAAATATGCACCTGATGTCTTTTTTTTATGTATCTCATGCATTTATGTATAATAAAATACAAGTTATAAAAAAAAAAAAAAAAAATGGAAAATGATTTAATGTGCATTTGTGTATCTCCGGTTCCGTAGGTCGTAGCAAGTCGCTTTTTGGACCATACGGTGTCCCAGTTCCGGCCATGAGCACTGGGAAGTTTGGTTCTGTTAGGCCCAACAGAACCGGATATTTTAATACGTTTATGTTTAATACTGTGTCCCAAGGTATGGACAAAGACTCAGAGGAAATTCCTTTGCATACCAGGATAGCAGATGGCCCTAGAGGCGCCCCAATGTCTAGGACTTAAGTATTGTTCAAAGGGTTCTATCACCCTCCCTGTTGATTTAAGGGCGGAGGAGGCTCAAACCAGAGCAGTCTCTAAGTGTCCCATTTATCACCTTCCAACAAAGGTTATCTTGCTAGAGATCCAGATGGGTAGACTGGCTGGCATTCCATTTGCACATGGGGGGTTTCAGAAATGAGACCCCAGAGTTCTACTGCGCCTGTGCCAGCTAGCATGGGGGCATGTTCTTAAATGTGTTCCCCCATCAAAGATTGGCTGGAGGTAATTGAAAACCAATCACAGGTACTTAAGGTTAAGGATAGAGGGACAAAAGGTATATAAACTGCTGTTCCCCATATGTTCTTCGTCTTCGTTTGCTGATATGATTACCTGATTGCTGAAGAGAAATGCTACATCCAACTTCTCATTCCCCAACCCCTAAGTAAGTGTACGTCTTGTCTGTTACTGTATTATTCGTGTGTTCACCTATCCTAAGGAATAAAATCACTTTATTATATCTTAAGCCTCGTTCAGTTCAAACCCAGTTATTTTTGTGTAATATTAATAGACCTGTGTAGGCTATCGTCACACCCGCACACATACATGCCCCCCCGCACACATGCACACATACATGTCCCACCCACACACATACACCCGCACACATACATGTCCCCCCTGCACACATACATGTCCCCCCTGCACACATACATGTCAAACCTGCACACATACATGTACCCCGCACACATACATGTCCCCCCTGCACACATACATGTCCCCCCTGCACACATGCATGTCCCCCTGCACACATACATGTGTACCCCGCACACATACATGTCCCCCCGCACACATACATGCCCCCCGCACACATACATGTCCCCCGTACACATGCACACATACATGTCCCACCCCGCACACATGCACCCGCACACATACATGCCCCCCGCGCACACATACACCCGCACACATATATGTCCCCCCGCACACATACATGTCCCCCCCGCACACATGCATGTCCCCCCCACACACATACACCCGCACACATGCATGCCCCCCCCCGCACACATACACCCGCACACATACATGCCCCCCGCACACATACACCCGCACACATACATGTCCCCCCCCACACACATACACCTGCACACATACACCCGCACACATACATGCCCCCCGCGCACACATACACCTGCACACATGCATGCCCCCCCGCACATATACACCCGCACACATACATGTCCCCCGCACACATACACCCGCACACATACATGTCCCCCCTCACACATACATGTCCCCCCCGCACACATACACACGCACACATACATGCCCCCAGCGCACACATACACCCGCACACATACATGTCCCCCGCACACGTACACCCGCACACATACATGTCCCCCCCTCACACATACATGTCCCCCCCGCACACATACACCCGCAGACATACATGCCCCCCGCGCACACATACACCCGCACACATACATGTCCTCCCCGTACACATACATGTCCCCCCACGCACACATGCACCAGCACACATACACGCCCCCCCCGCACACATACTGTACACCCGCACATATACATGTCCCCCAGCGCACACATACATGCCCCCCCGCGCACAAATACACCCGCACACATACATGTCCCCCGCACACACATACACCCACACACATACATGTCCCCCCCGCACACACATGTCCCCCTCGCACACATACACCCGCACACATACATGTCCCCCCAGCACACATACACCCGCACACATACATGTCCCCCCCGCGCACAAATACACCTGCACATATACATGTCCCACGCGCACACATACACCCGCACACATACATGTCCCCCCCGCACACATACAACCGCACACATACATGTCCCCCCCGCACACATACATGTCGACGTCCCTGCTCACATACATGTCGCCCCCATCGCACACATACATGTGGACCCCCCGCACACATACATGTGGACCCCCCGCACACATACATGTGGTCCCCCCCGCACACATACTCCTGTACACATACATGTCCCCCACCCACACACACATGACCCCCCACACACACATACACCCGCACACATACATGCCCCCCCTGCACACATACATGTCACCCTCGCACACATACATGTCCCCCCCGCACACATACACCCGCACACATACACCCGCACACATACATGCCCCCCGTACACATACATGTCCCCCCCGCACACATACATGTCCCCCCACACACATACACCAGCACACATACATGTCAACCCCGCACACATACATGTCCCCCCCGCACACATACACCCGCACACATACATGTCCCCCCCGCACACATACACCCACACACATACATGTCCCCCCCGCGCACACATACACCCGCACATATACATGTCCCCCCTGCACACATACACCCGCACACATACATGTCCCCCCAGCACACATACACCCGCACACATACATGTCCCCCCCGCGCACAAATACACCTGCACATATACATGTCCCACGCGCACACATACACCCGCACACATACATGTCCCCCCGCACACATACATGTCGACGTCCCTGCACACATACATGTGGACCCCCCGCACACATACATGTGGTCCCCCCCGCACACATACTCCTGCACACATACATGTCCCCCACCCACACACACATGACCCCCCACACACACATACACCCGCACACATACATGCCCCCCCGCACACATACATGTCCCCCCTGCACAAATACATGTCCCCCCCGCACACATACACCCGCACAAATACACCCGCACACATACATGTCCCCCCCGCACACATACATGTCCCCCCGCACACATACGCCCGCACACATACATGTCCCCCCCGCATACATGCATGTCCCCCCCACACACATTCACCCGCACACACACACTCGCACACATACATGCCCCCCCACACCCATACACCCGCACACATACATGTCCCCCCCGCACACATACATGCCCCCTCCGCACACATACACCCGCACACATACATGCCCCCCGCAAACATACAACCGCACACATACATGCCCCCCCGCACACATACACCCGCACACATACATGCCCCCTCCGCACACATATATGACCCCCCGCACACATACACCCGCACACATACACCCGCACACATACATGCCCCCACCCGCACACATACACCGCACACATACATGCCCCCACCCGCACACATGCACCCGCACACATACATGCCCCCCCCCCGCACACATACACCCGCACACATACATGCCCCCCGCACACATACACCCGCACACATACATGTCCCCCCCCCACACATACACCCGCACACATACATGTCCCCCCCGCACACATACATGTCCCCCCCGCGCACATATGCACCCGCACACATACATGCCCCCCCCACACACATACAACCACACACATACATGCCCCCCCGCGCACACATACACCCGCACACATACATGTCCCCCCGCACACATACATGTCCCCCCCGCACACATACATCCGCACACATACATGCCCACCGCGCACACATACACCTGCACACATGCATGCCCCCCGCACATATACACCCGCACACATACATGTCCCCCGCACACATACACCCGCACACATACATGTCCCCCCCTCACACATACATGTCCCCCCCGCACACATACACCCGCACACATACATGCCCCCCGCGCACACATACACCCGCACACATACATGTCCCCCCCGTACACATACATGTCCCCCCCACGCACACATGCACCAGCACACAAACACGCCCCCCCGCACACATACACCCGCACATATACATGTCCCCCCCTCACACATACATGTCCCCCGCGCACAAATACACCCGCACACATACATGTCCCCCGCACACACATACACCCGCACACATACATGTCCCCCCCGCACACACATACACCCGCACACATACATGTCCCCCCCGCAGACACATGTCCCACACGCACACATACACCCGCACACATACATGTCCCACGCGCACACATACACCCGCACACATACATGTCCCCCGCACACACATACACCCGCACACATACATGTCCCCCCCACACACACATGTCCCACGCGCACACATACACCCGCACACATACATGTCCCACGCGCACACATACACCCGCACACATACATGTCCCCCGCACACACATACACCCGCACACATACATGTCCCCCCCGCACACACATGTCCCACGCGCACACATACACCCGCACACATACATGTCCCACGCGCACACATACACCCGCACACATACATGTCCGCCGCACACACATACACCCGCACACATACATGTCCCCCCCGCACACACATGTCCCACGCGCACACATACACCCGCACACATACATGTCCCACGCGCACACATACACCCGCACACATACATGTCCGCCTCGCACACATACACCCGCACACATACATGTCCCCCCCGCACACATACATGTCGACGTCCCTGCTCACATACATGTCGCCCCCCTGCACACATATACATGTCCCCCCCTCACACATACATGTCCCCCGCGCACAAATACACCCGCACACATACATGTCCCCCGCACACACATACACCCGCACACATACATGTCCCCCCCGCACACACATGTCCCACGCGCACACATACACCCGCACACATACATGTCCCACGCGCACACATACACCCGCACACATACATGTCCGCCCCGCACACATACACCCGCACACATACATGTCCCCCCCGCACACATACATGTCGACGTCCCTGCTCACATACATGTCGCCCCCCTGCACACATACATGTGGAACCCCCCGCACACATACATGTGGAACCCCCCGCACACATACATGTGGTCCCCCCCGCACACATACTCCTGTACACATACATGTCCCCCACCCACACACACATGACCCCCCACACACACATACACCCGCACACATACATGCCCCCCCCTGCACACATACATGTCCCCCCGCACACATACATGTCCCCCCCGCACACATACACCCGCATACATACATGCCCCCCCGTACACATACATGTCCCCCCGCACACATACATTTCCCCCCCACACACATACACCAGCACACATACATGTCCCCCCTCACACATACATGTCCCCCCGCGCACACATACACCCGCACACATACATGTCCCCCCCGTACACATACATGTACCCCCCACGCACACATGCACCAGCACACATACACGCCCCCCCGCACACATACACCCGCACATATACATGTCCCCCCGCGCGCACATACATGCCCCCCCCACACACACATGCACCAGCACACATACACGCCCCCCCCGCACACACACACCCGCACATATACATGTCCCCCCGCGCACACATACATGCCCCCCCACGCACAAATACACCCGCACACATACACCCGCACACATACATGTCCCCCCAGCACACATACACCCGCACACATACATGTCCCACGCGCACACATACACCCGCGCACATACATGTCCCACGCGCACATACACCCGCACACATACATGCCCCCCCCGCACACATACACCCGCACACATACATGTCCCCCCCGCACACATACATGTCGACGTCCCTGCTCACATACATGTCGCCCCCCCGCACACATACATGTGGACCCCCCGCACACATACATGTGGTCCCCCCCGCACACATACTCCTGTACACATACATGTCCCCCACCCACACACACATGACCCCCCACACACACATACACCCGCACACATACATGCCCCCCCCTGCACACATACATGTCCCCCCCGAACACATACATGTCCCCCCCGCACACATACACCCGCACACATACATGCCCCCCGTACACATACATGTCCCCCCGCACACATACATGTCCCCCCCACACACATACACCAGCACACATACATGTCCCCCCCGCACACATACATGTTCCCCCGCACACATACATGTCCCCCCCGCACACATACACCCGCACACATACATGTCCCCCCCGCACACATACACCCACACACATACATGTCCCCCCCGCGCACACATACACCCGCACATATACATGTCCCCCGTGCACACATACACCCGCACACATACATGTCCCCCCCGCACACATACATACACACACATACATGTCCCCCCGCACACAAACATGTCGCCCCCCCGCACACATACATGTCACCACCCCGCGCACACATACATGTGGTCCCCCCCGCACACATACACCCGCACACATACATGCCCCCCGCGCACACATACACCAGCACACATGCATGCCCCCCCCGCACATATACACCCGCACATGTCCCCCGCACACATACATGTCCCCCCTTCACACATACATGTCCCCCCCGCACACATACACCTGCACACATACATGACCCCCGCGCACACATACAGCCGCACACATACATGTCCCCCCCGTACACATACATGTCCCCCCACGCACAGATGCACCCGCACACATACACGCCCCCCCCGCGCACACATACACCCGCACATATACATGTCCCCCCCGCACACATACACCCGCACACATACATGTCCCCCCAGCACACATACACCCGCACACATACATGTCCCCCCCGCGCACAAATACATCTGCACATATACATGTCCCATGCGCACACATACACCCGCACACATACATGTCCCCCCCGCACACATGCATGTCGACGTCCCTGCACACATGCATGTGGACCCCCCGCACACATACATGTGGTCCCCCCCGCACACATACTCCTGCACACATACATGTCTCCCACCCACACACACATGACCCCCCTCACACACATACACCTGCACACATACATGCCCCCCCCCGCACACATACATGTCCCCCCTGCACACATACATGTCCCCCCCGCACACATACACCCGCACACATACACCCGCACACATACATGTCCCCCCCACACACATACATGTCCCCCCCGCACACATACATGTCCCCCCCGCACACATACACCCGCACACATACATGTCCCCCCCGCACACATACATGTCCCCCCCGCACACATACTCCCGCACACATACATGTCCCCTCCGCACACATACACCCACACACATACATGTCCCCCCCGCGCACACATACACCCGCACATATACATGTCCCCCGTGCACACATACACCCGCACACATACATGTCCCCCCCGCACACATACACACACACACATACATGTCCCCCCCGCACACATACATGTCGACATCCCTGCTCACATACATGTGGTCCCCCCCGCACACATACATGTCACCCCCCCCGCGCACACATACATGTGGTCCCCCCCGCACACATATATGTGGTCCCCCCCGCACACATACACCTGCACTCATACATGTCCCCCACCCACACACACATGACCCCCCACACACATATACACCCGCACACATACATGTCCCCCCCCCCCGCACACATACATGTCGTCGTCCCCCCACACATACATGTACCCCCTACTCACATACATGTCCGGTACTCTCTCATTTTTTTACCGGACAGAGTAACCAAATACCGGGCTGTCCGGTTCAATACCGGACACCTGGCAACCCTAACTCCCCAGGATATTAGGAATGTCAGTTTCAGCACATTTCTTAGGTCCAATCCCAAGTAGCTGACCAAAAAAAAAAAACCCCCAACCTTTTGTACAGAATGTAACCGTGTTATTGGCTTCCAATTTCCTGCGGTAAAACCAGAGATTTGACGGCTTGTGTTTATCTGGAGTTGCATTTCCCGTGGCCTCTGAATGAGGGGGGGGTGTTTGTCAATCATGTGTTTCCTTTCCCCTTATATATTTGCCCCCACCCCCCCCCATCCTTATCAGAGAGACAATACAGATAAGGGGAGGGGGAGAGAGGGGGCTTTGCCTGAGCAAACTCTTGTTGAACACACACAGAGACGTCAGACACAAGGGAGCAGCGCGAGGAAATCAGCCCCCTCCCAAGTCTCAGCTCCCCGTGTTCCTATAATAACTTTAATAAGGATTTAATCATACTTATAGGGGCAGATTTGGGAAGCAAGGCGCCAGACCCAGATGTGACCCCTTAACCCTGTCACTGCCATTAGTACACTTTGCCCCTAGGAAGGACTGACCCCTTAACCCTGTCACTGCCATTAGTACAATTTTTCCTTAGGAGGGACTGACCCCTTAACCCTCTCACTGCCGTTAGTACACTTTGGCTTTAGGGGGGACTGACCTCTTAACCCTGTCACTGCCATTTGTACACTTTGGCTTTAGGGGGGATTGCCTTTATAAGCAGGGGAATTAAAGAGTCAAACTCTCTGTTGCAGGACCCTACAGTGTCCTGGCGAGGTATTGGGATATAAGAGGCAGTCAGACACCCCAAGACTATAACTGGGGTTCATGCAGAAGGCAGGGCCGGTAGCTCCATGTTGCGAAGGTTGTGAAGTACCGGATATTTCCTGAGTCCACAGGACGGGAACATCACTGCCCAGGATGTTAATGGCGTGTCCGAGAACTGACCGGTCAGCCACAGGCTGCTTCTGAGCGCTGTAATAAACGCTGGGGGTGGGGCTTCCCGCTGTGTGTTCAGAGGAGTCCTGTGTGCAGGCGTACACGGAAAATTACATCAAAGTAACCCCCCCATATTCTCCCCCTGTCTGTCTCCAAACGCCGGTCACACGGTCCCCTCTCCTGGGTCTGATCCCCCCTCCTCCAATGTTAAATGCATGTTGTATCTGAGCGGGGGGGGGGGGGTAGTTCTAATTGTATCTGAGAGGGCAGTGGCAATTGAATGTGGGGTGGGGGGTGTAGTGCTGTTTCTATCTGGGGAGGAGGGGGGCAGTGGAATATATATTGGGGCCTAGGGGTGCCAGGTGTCCAGTATTGAATCTGACTATCCTGTATTTGAACACTGTCCAATAAAAAATGAGAGGAAATACTGGGTGTGTATGTGTATACCAGTATTACCTCTCTGGGCGTGTATGTGTATACCGGTATTACCTCTCTGGGCGTGTATGTGTATACCGGTATTACCTCTCTGGGCGTGTATGTGTATACCGGTATTACCTCTCTGGGCGTGTATGTGTATACCGGTATTACCTCTCTGGGCGTGTATGTGTATACCAGTATTACCTCTCTGGGCGTGTATGTGTATACCGGTATTACCTCTCTGGGCGTGTATGTGTATACCAGTATTACCTCTCTGGGTGTGTACGTGTATACCGGTATTACCTCTCTGGGTGTGTACGTGTATACCGGTATTACCTCTCTGGGTGTGTATGTGTATAGCGGTATTACCTCTCTGGGCGTATATGTGTATACCGGTATTACCTCTCTGGGTGTGTACGTGTATACCGGTATTACCTCTCTGGGTGTGTATGTGTATAGCGGTATTACCTCTCTGGGCGTGCATGTGTATACCGGTATTACCTCTCTGGGCGTGTATGTGTATACCGGTATTACCTCTCTGGGTGTGTATGTGTATAGCGGTATTACCTCTCTGGGCGTGTATGTGTATACCGGTATTACCTCTCTGGGTGTGTGTGTATACCGGTATTACCTCTCTGGGTGTGTGTGTGTATACCGGTATTACCTCTCTGGGCGTGTATGTGTATACCGGTATTACGTCTCTGGGCGTGTATGTGTATACCGGTATTACCTCTCTGAGCGTGTATGTGTATACCGGTATTACCTCTCTGGGCGTGTATGTGTATACCGGTATTACCTCTCTGGGCGTGTATGTGTATACCGGTATTACGTCTCTGGGCGTGTATGTGTATACCGGTATTACCTCTCTGAGCGTGTATGTGTATACCGGTATTACCTCTCTGGGCGTGTATGTGTATACCGGTATTACCTCTCTGGGCGTGTATGTGTATACCGGTATTACCTTTCTGGGCGGGTATGTGTATACCGTTATTACCTCTCTGGGCCTGTATGTGTATACCGTTATTACCTCTCTGGGCCTGTATGTGTATACCGGTATTACAGTACCTCTCTGGGCGTGTATGTGTATACGGGTATTACCTCTCTAGGAGTGTATGTGTATACCGGTATTACCTCTCTGGGCGTGTATGTGTATACGGGTATTACCTCTCTGGGCGGTATGTGTATACCGGTATTACCTCTCTGGGAGTGTATGTGTATACCGGTATTACCTCTCTGGGCGTGTATGTGTATAAGGGTATTACCTCTCTGGGCGGTATGTGTATACCGGTATTACCTCTCTGGACATGTATGTGTATACCGGTATTACCTCTCTTGGCGTGTATGTGTATACCGGTATTACCTCTCTGGGTGTGTATGTGTATACCAGTATTACCTCTCTTGGCCTGTATTTGTATACTGGTATTAACTCTCTGGGCGTGTCTGTGTATACCGGTATTACCTCTCTAGGCCTGTATGTGTATACCGGTATTACCTCTCTGGGCGTGTATGTGTATACGGGTATTACCTCTCTGGGCGTGTATGTGTATACCGGTATTACCTCTCTGGGCGTGTATGTGTATACCGGTGTTACCTCTCTGGGCGTGTGTGTATATACCGGTGTTACCTCTCTGGGCGTGTGTGTGTGTGTGTATACCGGTATTACCTCTCTGGGCGTGTGTGTGTGTATACCGGTATTACCTCTCTGGGCGTGTGTGTATACCGGTATTACCTCTCTGGGCGTGTATGTGTATACCGGTATTACCTCTCTGGGCGTGTATGTGTATACCGGTATTACCTCTCTGGGCGTGTATGTGTATACCGGTATTACCTCTCTGGGCATGTATGCGTATACCAATATTACCTCTCTGGGCGTGTATGTGTATACCAATATTACTTCTCTGGGCGTGTGTGTGTATACCGGTATTACCTCTCTGGGTGTGTGTGTGTATACCGGTATTACCGCTCTGGGCGTGTATGTGTATACTGGTATTACCTCTCTGGGCGTGTATGCGTATACCGGTATTACCTCTCTGGGCGTGTATGTGTATACCGGTATGACCTCTCTGGGCGTGTCTGTGTATACCGGTATTACCTCTCTGGGCGTGTATGTGTATACCGGTATTACCTCTCTGGGCGTGTATGACCTCTCTGGGCGTGTATGCGTATACCGGTATTACCTCTCTGGGCATGTATGTGTATACCGGTATTACCTCTCTGGGTGTGTATGTGTATACCAGTATTACCTCTCTGGGCGTGTCTGTGTATACCGGTATTACCTCTCTGGGCGTGTATGTGTATACCGGTATTACCTCTCTGGGCGTCTATGTGTATACAGTTATTACCTCTCTGGGCGTGTCTGTGTATACCTGTATTACCTCTCTGGGACTGTATGTGTATATTGGTATTACCTCTCTGGGCGTGTATGTGTATACCGGTATTACCTCTCTGGGCGTGTGTGTATACCGGTATTACCTCTCTGGGCGTGTATGTGTATACCGGTATTACCTCTCTGGGCGTGTATGTGTATACCGGTATTACCTCTCTGGGTGTGTATGTGTATACCGGTATTACAGTACCTCTCTGGGCGTGTATGTGTATACGGGTATTACCTCTCTGGGTGGTATGTGTATACCGGTATTACCTCTCTGGGCGTATATGTGTATACCGGTATTACCTCTCTGGGCGTGTATGTGTATACCGGTATTACCTCTCTGGGCGTGTATGTGTATACCGGTATTACCTCTCTGGGCGTGTATGTGTATACCGGTATTACCTCTCTGGGCGTGTATGTGTATACCGGTATTACCTCTCTTGGCCTGTATGTGTATACCGTTATTACCTCTCTGGGCGGGTATGTGTATACCGTTTTTACCTCTCTAGGCCTGTATGTGTATACTGGTATTACCTCTCTGGGCGTGTATGTGTATACCGGTATTACCTCTCTGGGTGTGTGTGTATACCGGTATTACCTCTCTGGGCGTGTATGTGTATACCGGTGTAAGGATGTGTTAGGAATGTGTACACATATATATGGGTTCCGCGCTGTTACTAATGCAGGGAGCGCCATACTGTTCTTTTGCAAGTAAGGTCACTGTGTGAATAGCAAGGTTGCGCA
The DNA here is from genome assembly GCF_040206685.1 of Ascaphus truei. Classification (NCBI taxonomy): domain Eukaryota; kingdom Metazoa; phylum Chordata; class Amphibia; order Anura; family Ascaphidae; genus Ascaphus; species Ascaphus truei. Next base: position 448,661 of record NW_027455334.1, read on the forward strand.
TGCGCGAGGAAAGCGCGCGAACGGCAACCAATCCGGCGGGACTTTGGGGGTTGAACTGTGAACTGTGAACTGTGGAGAAGTCAGCTGAGGCTGGGGACCAATAGGGTGCTAGATTTTGGAGAGGAGAGACACAGGAAGCGTGTGGGCGGACACACGAGTGAGAGAGTGGAAGGAAGAAGGTGGCGGAACCTCGTGTGTGCGAGCGGAGGGTCAGTGACCCTTCCGCTTAGGACAGATACGTTCCCCAGCCCCCAGGAGTATTACCCCGGTCACCGTAGGGCGCTGCTTTTGTAGGGACGGCCGTAGTACTTAGGGAAGCATCCCGTTAGTGCTGGTTCAGCTGCAGGAGTTGCGGACGCCATCTTGGTCTGGAGACAGACCGCAGAGCAGAGCAGAGTGTCAGCGAAAGGTCTGGAACGACACTACGGACCCTTTTTGAAGAGGTGTGGTCACCGCAGTGACCGGAAGGTATTGTTATTCCTAAAGTGCACCTACACCGGTCATCAGGCGCTGATCACGCCTCCCACTAACTAATTGGGGCACTATTGTGCGGCAGACGGTTCATTATAAGTACTGGTCACCAGTACTGGTCACCAGTACTGGTCACTCCTTTGGAGAGTGGCAGAGCCACCTGTGTACAGGACAATATCCCTTTTAAGGTGTGGCCGAGCCACAGTATGATATACTATGATTATAGAGTGTAAGAGTCAAATGCATGTGGTGTATATTCTGCGTTATATTATCAGTTAGAGAAATAGTAAAAGGTTGCGTGTTGCACAAATATAGTTTGGTATGTTTTCTTACTCAGGGTAGATCTTCTAAAATGGGGATCCTGGGTAAGTGGAGGCGCTGCACCATGTTAAGAGCGGGTAAGACCCCAGGCTCCCCACCAGCGGAGGCTTAGAGCTCCTGGAGCCACAGGTAACACACAGCATCAGTAGTTCCTTTTTTCAGGGGTTCAGAAAAAGGGCTACATTTGGAGGCGCTGCTGAGAGCTTAGACCTGGGGTGCCCCCACATTTTTTTTCTCCATTGTGCAACCAAACCAAGCTATGTCGGTGCCCTCGGCTCTCGAGGTGCGCAAATGGGCCCAGCGGCGCGGGATTCCCCTGAATCGTGTTTTCGCGCTGGGCCATGTTCCAGCCAAGATCTCATTGGGTACTGTAACCGAACAGGTCCGGAAGCTTCCCCTCCTGCACACTGCCCAGGTGCAAGACCATTTTTATGACCGCGACCAGGCCTGGCGCCGGGTCTTGTACGCCACTGAACAAGAAATATGCCCGAGGCATTGCCCCGTGTGTTGCTGCTACCCGAGGCCCCTGGGGTCCGTTGCCCCCTAGTCCAAGTGGACGCCACTGAACCGTTAGCCCCTTCCACCCCACAGAGAGAGTACACCCCCCTATTAGGTGCTGCAGCAGGGGGCCCAGACCACTCCCCTGACCGTGGCCTGCAACCTCGCTGGCCGGCAGCCCTGAGTCTAGGCTCCTCGTCCACCCCGTCCGGCCTGCGGCCTGGCCTCAACCGACTTAGCCTATCAAGACTGGACACCTACCCCGCAGTCGGGGATAGCTTACCTGGAGACACCTCTATTCCCGCAATAGCAGCCGCTCTCCACAACACCACACAGTCGCTTCAATATAGGAAGCTAAAGGCCTTCTCCGGTGAGAAACCCACGCCCCAGGGGGAAGTAGGGATAGAGGACTGGTTAGACCATACAGAACAGGTGCTACCTGAATGGACCTGCACGGACGCGGTCCGGAGACAGCGCATCGTTGAGTGCTTACGACCCCCTGCGTCCCACATGGTGCACTACTACCGGGATGACAACCCGGAGGCTGATGCCGCGGATCTCATCTACTGCCTGACAAAGGCGTATGGGGCTCCTGTGGATACTTATGCATTGATGGCCAAATTCCATGCGTTAGCCCAGAAGGAAGGGGAGATGGTATCCGACTTCCTCAGGCGACTACACCTGGACTTATGGAACCTGGTGAGGAAGGGCGTGTTGCCAAGAAAGGAAGCCAATGGACTGCGCACCACCCAGCTGTTGAGGGGGCTCCTACCCCTGCACCCTGTGTCGGTGCGGGTCAATAGCTGCCTAACGCCTGGGCAAGCCTTATTATTTCACGACCTAATGGACCGGGTCCAAGCGCATGAGACGGTGTTGTTAGGAAGTGACCTAGCCCTTGGGAAAAAGCCCCAGCCCGGGAGTAAGGAGGTCAAGAAAGTGGAACCAAAGACCGACGTACCCGAACCTGGGGACCCCGACCCCGAGAACGCCGGCGCACCAGTGACGCCCAGATCTCGTCCCCCGACCGGGCGAAGTTCACCACCCGGAAGAAGCGAGAACTACCTCAGCCAAACTCAGTGCTACGCGTGTGGAAAGATGGGACACCTTCGCGCCCGTTGCCCCACTCTACGGAAAGCGGCGTCCCGGCCGGCACAGTCGATGCCGTGTAAAACCCTGGAAGGTGGAGAGGCGTCGCCGCCCCCCCCAAGCAACCGAATCGGCCCCGCCGCCATTATTCGGGTAGTTATCGAGGGCATCTACGCCGCCGCATTGCTGGACACGGGATCCCAGGTGACCATCGTGTATAGGCCCTTCTATGACCAACACCTACATCGATTACCGTTGCTCTCTGCGGATGCCTTGCGACTAAGGGGATTGAGTCATGAGGATTACCCCATAGATGGAGTAGTAAAGGTGCAGTTAGATATTCCCCAACTGAACACTGGTAAACATCACCCCATGGAAGTGGAGACCTTAGTGTGCCCCGAACCTCAGGATCACCCCAGCGCTCCAATCATCTTGGGGACTAACGCTGACATTGTGCGCGCGGTGTTCCGCATGTATTTGCAAGAAGCGGGAGAAGTCCCGCTGCTGGCCCTAGCAGCCTGCCCCGCCCTCCAAGAGGTCTGCGGTAAGATTGCGACTGAAGAGGAGCATGGCGTACTCTACAGTCAAGAATGGGGACTGACTCAAATTCCCCCGGGGGAAGGACGAATGATGGTCGCTGCTTGCCACTACCCCCGACGACGGCCGGAGGATCAGCTCTTCTCCTTAGAAAGCGTGGCCCAAGACGAACAACGGTTGGGCTACGAAGTACTGGCCTCCGTAAAGAAATGGCCCGGGAAGATTCCGGATCGCACCTGGGTGTACGTGCGGAATATCTCCCCTTATCCCATGAATATTGATCGGCGTCAGCTGCTAGGTAGAATATACCCCGTGACCCCCGAAGAGAAGGCCTCGACAAAACGACCCAATTACTCTCCTCCTACCCCTGATTCGCTGTTAGAATTCGACTTTGGAGATTCTCCACTCCCGGAAGAATGGAGGGAGAGACTGCGGGTCGAGCTACAGAAACGACGATGTGTATTCTCCACCAGTGATATGGATGTGGGGTGCAGCCGCAGTGCCCGTCACACCATCCGAATGAACGACGCTACCCCCTTCCGAGAACGTTCCCGGCGGCTCGCCCCGCGGGACGTAGACGAGGTGAGGAGATTACTCGCTGAAATGGAGAAGGCTGGGATCGTGCAAGGATCCCGAAGCCCTTACGCATCACCCATCGTGGTAGTCCGCAAAAAGAACCGGACGGTCCGTCTCTGTGTGGACTACAGAACCCTGAATACCCGCACCATCCCCGATCAGTACACACTGCCCCGAATCGAGGATCTCTTGAACGCTCTGACGGGAAGTAAATGGTTCAGTGTGCTCGATCTCAGGTCAGGGTACTACCAAGTACCCATGGGCCAGGAAGACCAAGAAAAGACGGCCTTCATCTGCCCATTAGGATTTTATCAATTTACCCGCATGCCGCAAGGGATCTGCGGGGCCCCGGCCACATTCCAGAGATTGATGGAGAAGACTCTCGGAGACCTGAACCCGCAAGAATGCTTAGTGTACCTGGATGACATTATAGTGTTTGGGCGAACTCTAGAGGAGCACTCCGAGAGGCTGATGAAGGTGCTGGATAGACTTCAGGAGGAGGGCCTCAAACTGTCTCTGGACAAATGCAAGTTCTGTCGGTCTTCCGTGACGTATGTGGGCCACATCGTGTCGGCTGAAGGGGTGTCCACCGATCCAGGGAAGATAGAGGCTGTGGTGAATTGGCCTAGGCCCCATAATGTCCAAGAGTTGCGGTCATTCTTGGGATTTTGTGGCTACTACCGGCGGTTCGTGGAGGGCTATTCCAGCAAAGCCAAGCTGTTGAACAATCTCCTAAAGATCTATCCGGGAGAGACAGAACAAAAAAGGGGTCACGGCGCAAACACCCTTTGGGGAGAAATGGACCCCGGAATGTGAACAGGCCTTCCTGAACTTAAAGGCCAGCCTCACCCAGGCCCCAGTCTTGGCCTATGCAGATCCGGAACGTGAATACGTCCTGCATGTGGACGCCAGCCTTAGTGGGCTGGGAGCCGTCCTGCATCAGAAGTACGAGACGGGACTTCGCCCAGTGGCGTATGCGAGCCGAAGCTTGACACCCAGCGAGCAGAACTACCCGGTCCATAAGCTGGAATTCTTGGCCCTAAAATGGGCAGTGGTGGACAAGCTGCACGACTACCTGTATGGGGTACAGTTCGAAGTACGCACGGACAATAACCCCATGACCTATATAAATACGTCCGCCAAATTGGACGCCACGGGACACCGTTGGTTGGCTGCCCTGGCCAACTATAGTTTCAATCTCAAATACAAACCGGGACCCACCAACATAGGGGTCGACGCCCTGTCCCGTCGACCGGGCCTTCAATCCACACCTGATGAAGAAGTATGGGAAGAAATCCCGGGTCCCGGAATCCGTGCTCTCTGCTCGGTAGCTGCAGTAGTCAATAATCAGGTGGCATTTTCGGAACTACGGGTTGCTGATTCTCTGGGATGTCACTCGCGAGCCATTCCCCGGGCTTATCAGGGTCAAGAAGGGATGAATATTACGGAAGATAACATCATCTCGTGGAGGGATTTAGTGCATTACCAAACTCAAGATCCCGTAGTGGAGCTGGCCCGTCAAGCGGTACAACAAGAAAATCCCTCTATACTCAAGCAAGCCCCCAAAAACTTGGTGAAACTCCTGTTGAATGAGTTTGGAAAGTTCGAAATGGACAATTGTTTATTATATCGGGTGATCCCATATCACAACCATCCCAATCAGCGTCAGCTGTTCCTACCGGAGCGCTTGAGGAATATGGTCCTTCGAGCCCTTCACGATGACCATGGCCATCTGGGCATTGATAAGACATTCGGGCTACTACAGGATAGATTCTACTGGCCTAGGATGAGAGAGTCCGTGGAACAGCATTGTCGAAGGTGTAACCGCTGCCTACAAAAGAAAACACTGCCCACCAGGGCGGCTCCCATGGCGCACTTGAAAAGTTCGGGCCCCATGGATCTGGTGTGTATGGATTTTCTCTGTATTGAGCCCGACAGTCGGGGCATTAGCAATGTATTAGTGATCACTGACCACTACACCAGGTACGCCCAAGCGTTCCCTACGAAAGATCAGAAGGCCATAACGGTGGCCCGAGTCCTGTGGGAAAAGTATTTTATTCATTATGGATTACCCCATCGCCTCCACTCTGATCAGGGCAGGGACTTTGAGAGTACGCTAATCAAGGAATTGCTAACCCTACTGAACATTGCTAAGTCACGTACCACCCCGTACCACCCCGAAGGGGATGCTCTGCCCGAACGGTTCAACCGCACCTTGCTGGATATGTTAGGGACCCTAACCGGCGCACAGAAAACGGAATGGCGTAAGCACGTGGAGGCATTGGTACATGCTTATAATTGTACACGGCATGAGTCCACAGGGTACACTCCGTATTTTCTGATGTTCGGAAGAGAAGCCCGATTACCGGTGGATGTGCGGCTGCGGATATCTACCGATGGGGTATCCAACAGAACGCACTTCCGTTACGTGCAGCGGTTACGGGACAGTCTGCAGCAGGCCTATAAATTGGCTGAAAGAACGACAGCGCAATTGAATGCGGGAAACAAAAGACGCTACGATCACAAAGTGCGTCATAAGGAAATTCGCCCCGGGGATGCGGTTCTCCTACGCAACTTAGGTGTCCCCGGGAAACATAAATTGGCTGACCGTTGGCGAGAAGGTGTGTACGAGGTGGAGTCGCAGATGCCTGGCCTTCCCGTGTATCGGATCAAGGACTCCGAAGGCCGCGTAAAAGTGTAGCATAGGAATCACCTGCTTCCCATACCTCAAGTAGGGAACGACGAGTTGGAAATACCCACTACACCAATAGATGGAGAAGTTGGAAAACCAGAGGATGGCCTAGAGACTGTAAAACTTGCCACCTCTGAGGATCCGATGGAAGGAACCTCTCAAAGGGGTCTTCCGGCCGCGGGGGCATCTCCCGAAGGAGCTACGGGTAAAGAGCTCCTTGGCCCGAAACTTGACAATCTGACTCCAATGAGTCGGTCATTAGATCCACAAAGCCCATGTTTCACACCCCAGAGAGACTTTGCAAATGCTGGAAACCCCTCAAGGGTAGAGATGGAAACACCAGTTGAAACTGGACACTCTGCAGAGGAAGCCGAGGAGGACCAACCTCGGCGAAGTCAAAGAACCAGTCAGCCTCCCATGAGAATGACGTACGATCAATTTGGGGCACCCCATTATGAGGCTCAGCAGTGGGCTCGGCATAGAATGCAATCTATGGTGGTACTGTTCAATGAAATGTGTAACCTAATTTAGGGGAGAAGGGCTGTGTAAATAAGTTCATATATATGTTATGTAGGTAGTCAAGCGGGACGTTGGATTCTGGAGAGGGGAGAATGTAAGGATGTGTTAGGAATGTGTACACATATATATGGGTTCCGCGCTGTTACTAATGCAGGAAGCGCCATACTGTTCTTTTGCAAGTAAGGTCACTGTGTGAATAGCAAGGTTGCGCATGCGCGAGGAAAGCGCGCGAACGGCAACCAATCCGGCGGGACTTTGGGGGTTGAACTGTGAACTGTGAACTGTGGAGAAGTCAGCTGAGGCTGGGGACCAATAGGGTGCTAGATTTTGGAGAGGAGAGACACAGGAAGCGTGTGGGCGGACACACGAGTGAGAGAGTGGAAGGAAGAAGGTGGCGGAACCTCGTGTGTGCGAGCAGAGGGTCAGTGACCCTTCCGCTTAGGACAGATACATTCCCCAGCCCCCAGGAGTATTACCCCGGTCACCGTAGGGCGCTGCTTTTGTAGGGACGGCCGTAGCACTTAGGGAAGCATCCCGTTAGTGCTGGTTCAGCTGCAGGAGTTGCGGACGCCATCTTGGTCTGGAGACAGACCGCAGAGCAGAGCAGAGTGTCAGCGAAAGGTCTGGAACGACACTACGGACCCTTTTTGAAGAGGTGTGGTCACCGCAGTGACCGGAAGGTATTGTTATTCCTAAAGTGCACCTACACCGGTCACCAGGCGCTGATCCCGCCTCCCACTAACTAATTGGGGCCCTATTGTGCGGCAGACGGTTCATTATAAGTACTGGTCACCAGGACATACTCCTTTGGAGAGTGGCAGAGCCACCTGTGTACAGGACAATATCCCTTTTAAGGTGTGGCCGAGCCACAGTGTGTTATGTTATGATTATAGAGTGTAAGAGTCAAATGCATGTGGTGTATATTCTGCGTTATATTATCAGTTAGAGAAATAGTAAAAGGTTGCGTGTTGCACAAATATAGTTTGGTATGTTTTCTTACTCAGGGTAGATCTTCTAAAATGGGGATCCTGGGTAAGTGGAGGCGCTGCACCATGTTAAGAGCGGGTAAGACCCCAGGCTCCCCACCAGCGGAGGCTTAGAGCTCCTGGAGCCACAGGTAACACACAGCATCAGTAGTTCCTTTGTTCAGGGGTTCAGAAAAAGGGCTACACCAGTATTACCTCTCTGGGCGTGTATGTGTATACCGGTATTACCTCTCTGGGCGTGTATGTGTATACCGGTATTACCTCTCTGGGCGTGTGTGTTTATACCGGTATTACCTCTCTGGGCATGTATGTGTGTACCGGTATTACCTCTCTGGGCGTGTATGTGTATACCGGTATTACCTCTCTGGGCATGTATGTGTGTACCGGTATTACCTCTCTGGGCATGTATGTGTGTACCGGTATTACCTCTCTGGGCGTGTATGTGTATACCGGTATTACCTCTCTGGGCGTGTATGTGTATACCGGTATTACCTCTCTGGGCGTGTGTGTGTATACCGGTATTACCTCTCTGGGCGTGTGTGTGTATACCGGTATTACCTCTCTGGGCGTGTATGTGTATACCGGTATTACCTCTCTGGGTGTGTATGTGTATACCGGTATTACCTCTCTGGGCGTGTATGTGTATACCGGTATTACCTCTCTGGGCGTGTATGTGTATACCGGTATTACCTCTCTGGGTGTGTATGTGTATACCGGTATTACCTCTCTGGGCGTGTATGTGTATACCGGTATTACCTCTCTGGGCGTGTATGTGTATACCGGTATTACCTCTCTGGGCGTGTATGTGTATACAGGTATTACCTCTTTGGGTGTGTATGTGTATATCAGTATTACCTCTCTTGGCCTGTATGTGTATACCGGTATTACCTCTCTGGGCGTGTCTGTGTATACCGGTATTACCTCTCTGGGCGTGTATGTGTATACCGGTATTACCTCTCTAGGCCTGTATGTGTATACCGGTATTACCACTCTGGGTGGTATGTGTATACCGGTATTACCTCTCTGGGCGTGTGTGTGTATACCGGTATTACCTCTCTGGGCGTGTATGTGTATACCGGTATTACCTCTCTGGGTGTGTGTGTGTATACCGGTATTACCTCTCTGTGCGTGTATGTGTATACCGGTATTACCTCTCTGGGTGTGTGTGTGTATACCGGTATTACAGTACCTCTCTGGGCGTGTATGTGTATACCGGTATTACCTCTCTGGGCGTGTATATGTATACCGGTGTTACCTCTCTGGGCGTGTGTGTGTATACCGGTGTTACCTCTCTGGGCGTGTGTGTGTGTTTACCGGTATTACCTCTCTGGGCGTGTGTGTGTATACCGGTGTTACCTCTCTGGGCGTGTGTGTGTGTTTACCGGTATTACCTCTCTGGGCGTGTGTGTATACCGGTATCACCTCTCTGGGCGTGTATGTGTATACCGGTATTACCTCTCTGGGCGTGTATGTGTATACCGGTATTACCTCTCTGGACGTGTATGTGTATACCGGTATTACCTCTCTGGGCGTGTATGTGTATACCGGTATTACCTCTCTGGGCGTGTGTGTGTATACCAATATTACCTCTCTGGGCGTGTATGTGTATACCGGTATTACCTCTCTGGGCGTGTGTGTGTATACCGGTATTACCTCTCCGGGCGTGTATGTGTATACCGGTATTACCTCTCTGGGCGTGTATGTGTATACCAATATTACCTCTCTGGGTGTGTATGTGTATACCGGTATTACCTCTCTGGGCGTGTATGTGTATACCGGTATTACCTCTCTGGGCGTGTATGTGTATACCGGTATTACCTCTCTGGGCATGTATGTGTATACCAATATTACCTCTCTGGGCGTGTGTGTGTATACCGGTATTACCTCTCTGGGCGTGTGTGTGTATACCGGTATTACCTCTCCGGGCGTGTATGTGTATACCGGTATTACCTCTCTGGGCGTGTATGTGTATACCAATATTACCTCTCTGGGCGTGTATGTGTATACCGGTATTACCTCTCTGGGCGTGTATGTGTATACCAATATTACCTCTCTGGGCGTGTATGTGTATACCGGTATTACCTCTCTGGGCATGTATGTGTATACCGGTATTACCTCTCTGGGCGTGTATGTGTATACCGGTATTACCTCTCTGGGCGGGTGTGTGGATACCGGTATTACCTCTCCGGGCGTGTATGTGTATACCGGTATTACCTCTCTGGGCGTGTATGTGTATACCGGTATTACCTCTCTGGGCGTGTATGTGTATACCGGTATTACCTCTCCGGGCGTGTATGTGTATACCGGTATTACCTCTCTGGGCGTGTATGTGTATACCGGTATTACCTCTCTGGGCGTGTATGTGTATACCGGTATTACCTCTCTGGGCGTGTATGTGTATACCGGTATTACCTCTCTGGGCGTGTGTGTGTATACCGGTATTACCTCTGTGGGCGTGTGTATGTGTATACCGGTATTACCTCTCTGGGCGTGTATGTGTATACCGGTATTACCTCTCTGGGCGTGTATGTGTATACCGGTATTACCTCTCTGGGCGTGTATGTGTATAACGGTATTACCTCTCTGGGCGTGTATGTGTATACCGGTATTACCTCTCTGGCGTGTATGTGTATACCGGTATTACCTCTCTGGGCGTGTATGTATATACCGGTATTACCTCTCTGGGTGTGTATGTGTATACAGGTATTACCTCTCTGGGCGTGTATGTGTATACCGGTATTACCTCTCTGGGTGTGTATGTGTATACCGGTATTACCTTTCTGAGCGTGTATGTGTATACCGGTATTACCTCTCTGGGCGTGTATGTGTATACCGGTATTACCTCTCTGGGCGTGTATGTCTATACCGGTATTACCTCTCTGGGCGTGTATGTGTATACCGGTATTACCTCTCTGGGCGTGTATGTGTATACCGGTATTACCTCTCTGGGCGTGTATGTGTATACCGGTATTACCTCTCTGGGCGTGTATGTGTATACCGGTATTACCTCTCTGGGCGTGTATGTGTATACCGGTATTACCTCTCTGGGAGTGTATATGTATACCGGTATTACCTCTCTGGGTGTATGTGTATACCGGTATTACCTCTCTGGGTGTGTATGTGTATACCGGTATTACCTCTCTGGGCGTGTATGTGTATACCGGTATTACCTCTCTGGGCGTGTATGTGTATACCGGTATTACCTCTCTGGGCGGGTATGTGTATACCGGTATTACATCTCTGGGCGTGTATGTGTATACCGGTATTACCTCTGTGGGCGTGTATGTGTATACCGGTATTACCTCTCTGGGCGTGTATGTGTATACCGGTATTACCTCTCTGGGCGTGTATGTGTATACCGGTATTACCTCTCTGGGCGGGTATGTGTATACCGGTATTACATCTCTGGGCGTGTGTGCGTATACCGGTATTACCTCTCTGGGCGTGTGTGTTTAACGGTATTACCTCTCTGGGCGTGTATGTGTATACCGGTATTACCTCTCTGGGTGTGTATGTGTATACCGGTATTACCTCTCTGGGCGTGTATGTGTATACCGGTATTACCTCTCTGGCGTGTATGTGTATACCGGTATTACCTCTCTGGGCGTGTATGTGTATACCGGTATTACCTCTCTGGGCGGGTATGTGTATACCGGTATTACCTCTCTGGACGTGTATGTGTATACCGGTATTACCTCTCTGGGCGTGTATGTGTATACCGGTATTACCTCTCTGGGTGTGTATGTGTATACTGGTATTACATCTCTGGGCGTGTATGTGTATACCGGTATTACCTCTCTGGGCGTGTATGTGTATACCGGTATTACCTCTCTGGGCGTGTATGTGTATACCGGTATTACCTCTCTGGGCGTGTATGTGTATACCGGTATTACCTCTCTGGGCGTGTATGTGTATACCGGTATTACCTCTCTGGGCGTGTATGTGTATACCGGTATTACCTCTCTGGGCGTGTATGTGTATACCGGTATTACCTCTCTGGGCGTGTATGTGTATACCGGTATTACCTCTCTGGGCGTGTATGTGTATACCGGTATTACCTCTCAGGGCGTGTATGTGTATACCGGTATTATCTCTCTGGGCGTGTATGTGTATACCGGTATTACCTCTCTGGGCGTGTATGTGTATACCGGTATTACCTCTCAGGACATAGTGACATGACCGGCTTGGGGGGTTGCGGGATTTCCCCCGAGGAGGGAGAGAGCAGGGCTGTTGCTAGGGGGCTGGGCAGCTTCCTCCATCTGGATAGGCTGCATTACCCAGCAGCAGCCAATCAGACGGAGGTGTCAGGAGCATGGGAGTGGGGCCAAGGAGAGAGAGGATGAAACAACATGGAGTGGTGAGGTGTGTGTGTGTGTGTGTGTGTGTGTGTGTGTGTGTGTGTGTGTGTGTGTGTGTGTGTGTGTGTGTGTGTGTGTGTGTGTGTGTGTGTGTGTGTGTGTGTGTGCGCGTGAGCGTGCGTGCGTGTGTGTGGCTCGTTCCACCTTTCATCATTGTGTCCAGTATATTTGGACAATCCACCTGGCAACCCTAATTGGGGGGCAATAGTGTGTGTGTATTATGGGGGGTAATTATTGTGTGTGTGTGGGGGTGTTTGTGTCAGCAGTGTGGGACGTGAATTGTGTGTTTGTGGTGCCAGTGGGGGATGGAGAAATGAGTGTGAGGAGGGGGGATTGAGAGGAGATAGGGATGTAAGAGAGGGAGGGGGGATAGTAAGTGAGAGACAGAGGGAAGAGAACCGTGTTGGCACATGAGCTCAGCTCGTACCCCGCTTACATCCATTGGCTATATTGTGAGTTTTAAATTGTCTGAGTTCATTTATATTAAACCTTTACAACCAGATGTTACACTAGGATCGGGCACTTTTTTCTTCTTTCTTTATATATATAGCCTGGCCTTCGGCAGCTATGTATTCTTCTGGGGCTTTCCTCTGTCAGTCCTGTTAGAACAGGCAGTGGAAAGGTTAATTCCTTCAGTAGGCCTGTTTTGCATTTCAGCTCTGACTATGTAGCAATATTCAGGGGCAGGCCTAAGCATCATTTGAATGTGTTAATCCAAAGCGTGGATATGGGTTGAAACACCCCCTGATGTGTGTGTGTGAGCCAATCGGTATCCAGCTTTGAGTTGTAATGATTCAAAGCTGGAGACACTCCCTGAGGATATTCAAATTGAGACATATTCCCAAATACAGTTAGTGATCAGTAAGTCTAGAGAGAGAGCAGAGAGAGATAAGAAGCTAAGAAGAGGTCTCCCCCTCTTACCCCACCTGGGTAAGGAGGGGGGGAATTCAAGCTGCCATGAGCAGAGAGGCAGAGATTACACCATGCCTGTGCTATCATGCTGCATGCTGTCTGCACACCTATGCGGAATAAAGATCCACAGAAAAGAAGCTGCTGTGTGTCTCCCTGTTCCTGTGTCTGGAGAATGGAGTGTCAGTGGGGGTCTCTCCTCTGGAGACCCCAGGGGATCCCTGCTGGCTGGAGGCGCTGTGCACCCTGAGAGAACAAGGTAACCTGTCCCACACCTCCTGTCCCTGTCCTGGGCTCTCCCCACAACACCGCGGAGCACTCAGCACTCCTGTTTACCAGCAGGTCACAGCACCAAGACCACTCAGTGACCAGAAGGAGTGTACCCCCCAATCTCATGTCAGGTGGGGTACCATAGAAGGGTTATATATATATATATATATATATATATATATATACACACACACACACACACAAAAGACTAACAAGATCCCTAATATAGCACTCAGATAAACCTAAATATAAATTAGAAAATAAACAAAAAATGGATCAAAAGTCAGAATAGAAAAATATGAATGATTGTAATTAGATACAGTAGATAACACTAACATTTAAAACCATACATACACTGACAGCAGCAACGCCAGGTAATAGCAAGACAAATATAAATAAATATATAACGCACATCAAAAACCTGTTGGTGAAAGTCTGCACTGATGCACCAAAAATAAGCAAACGAAAAATGAAAGACAAATCAGAAAACAAAAATAGGGTCTATACACGATACGCCCCCTACCTAAGGCTATGGAGTGTTAGTTAGCTCAGAGAATAATGACCTAACTATAAAGGTATATACTAAGCACAACAGTCAATACAAAAACTAGACTGTTCTGTATTGGGTATGAGTTTTTGATTATTTTCTCTCCCCCTTGGATATATTTTTCTTGTGTGTTTTTTGGCGCATTTAAGTTTATTCAGTTATATCCTTTTTTTATTTATTGTTGTGCTCAGTATATACCTTTATAGTACAGTATAGTACAATGCTGCCAGAAGCCCTCTCTTTCAATATTTATGCTGCCAGAAGCCCTCTCTTTCATATTTATGTTGCCAGGAGCCCTCTCTTTCATATTTATGTTGCCAGAAGCCCTCTCTTTCATATTTATGTTGCCAGAAGCCCTCTCTTTCATATTTATGTTGCCAGACGCCCTCTCTTTCATATTTATGCTGCCAGAAGCCCTCTCTTTCATATTTATGCTGCCAGAAGCCCTCTCTTTCAATATTTATGCTGCCAGAAGCCCTCTCTTTCAATATTTATGCTGCCAGAAGCCCTCTCTTTCAATATTTATGCTCCCAGAAGCCCTCTCTTTCATATTTATGTTGCCAGAAGCCCTCTCTTTCAATATTTATGCTCCCAGAAGCCCTCTCTTTCATATTTATGCTGCCAGAAGCCCTCTCTTTCAATATTTATGCTGCCAGAAGCCCTCTCTTTCAATATTTATGTTGCCAGAAGCCCTCTCTTTCAATATTTATGTTGCCAGAAGCCCTCTCTTTCATATTTATGCTGCCAGAAGCCCTCTCTTTCAATATTTATGTTGCCAGAAGCCCTCTCTTTCATATTTATGTTGCCAGAAGCCCTCTCTTTCAATATTTATGTTGCCAGAAGCCCTCTCTTTCATATTTATGTTGCCAGAAGCCCTCTCTTTCAATATTTATGTTGCCAGAAGCCCTCTCTTTCATATTTATGCTGCCAGAAGCCCTCTCTTTCAATATTTATGTTGCCAGAAGCCCTCTCTTTCAATATTTATGTTGCCAGAAGCCCTCTCTTTCATATTTATGTTGCCAGAAGCCCTCTTTTTCATATTTATGCTGCCAGAAGCCCTCTCTTTCATATTTATGCTGCCAGAAGCCCTCTCTTTCATATTTATGCTGCCAGAAGCCCTCTCTTTCATATTTATGTTGCCAGATTCCCTCTCTTTCAATATTTATGTTGCCAGAAGCCCTCTCTTTCATATTTATGTTGCCAGAAGCCCTCTCTTTCATATTTATGTTGCCAGAAGCCCTCTCTTTCAATATTTATGTTGCCAGAAGCCCTCTCTTTCAATATTTATGTTGCCAGAAGCCCTCTCTTTCAATATTTATGTTGCCAGAAGCCCTCTCTTTCATATTTATGCTGCCAGAAGCCCTCTCTTTCAATATTTATGTTGCCAGAAGCCCTCTCTTTCAATATTTATGTTGCCAGAAGCCCTCTCTTTCAATATTTATGCTGCCAGAAGCCCTCTCTTTCAATATTTATGTTGCCAGAAGCCCTCTCTTTCATATTTATGCTGCCAGAAGCCCTCTCTTTCATATTTATGTTGCCAGAAGCCCTCTCTTTCATATTTATGTTGCCAGAAGCCCTCTCTTTCATATTTATGTTGCCAGACGCCCTCTCTTTCAATATTTATGTTGCCAGAAGCCCTCTCTTTCATATTTATGTTGCCAGAAGCCCTCTCTTTCATATTTATGTTGCCAGAAGCCCTCTCTTTCATATTTATGTTGCCAGAAGCCCTCTCTTTCATATTTATGTTGCCAGAAGCCCTCTCTTTCATATTTATGTTGCCAGAACCCCTCTCTTTCATATTTATGCTGCCAGAAGCCCTCTCTTTCAATATTCATGTTGCCAGAAGCCCTCTCTTTCATATTTATGTTGCCAGACGCCCTCTCTTTCATATTTATGCTGCCAGAAGCCCTCTCTTTCATATTTATGCTGCCAGACGCCCTCTCTTTCATATTTATGCTGCCAGAAGCCCTCTCTTTCATATTTATGTTGCCAGAAGCCCTCTCTTTCATATTTATGTTGCCAGACGCCCTCTCTTTCATATTTATGCTGCCAGAAGCCCTCTCTTTCAATATTTATGCTCCCAGAAGCCCTCTCTTTCATATTTATGTTGCCAGAAGCCCTCTCTTTCATATTTATGTTGCCAGAACCCCTCTCTTTCATATTTATGCTGCCAGAAGCCCTCTCTTTCAATATTCATGTTGCCAGAAGCCCTCTCTTTCATATTTATGTTGCCAGACGCCCTCTCTTTCATATTTATGTTGCCAGACGCCCTCTCTTTCATATTTATGTTGCCAGAAGCCCTCTCTTTCAATATTTATGCTCCCAGAAGCCCTCTCTTTCATATTTATGTTGCCAGACGCCCTCTCTTTCATATTTATGTTGCCAGACGCCCTCTCTTTCATATTTATGTTGCCAGAAGCCCTCTCTTTCATATTTATGCTGCCAGAAGCCCTCTCTTTCATATTTATGTTGCCAGAAGCCCTCTCTTTCATATTTATGTTGCCAGAAGCCCCCTCTTTCAATATTTATGCTGCCAGAAGCCCTCTCTTTCATATTTATGTTGCCAGAAGCCCTCTCTTTCATATTTATGTTGCCAGAAGCCCTCTCTTTCATATTTATGCTGCCAGAAGCCCTCTCTTTCAATATTTATGCTGCCAGACGCCCTCTCTTTCATATTTATGTTGCCAGACGCCCTCTCTTTCATATTTATGTTGCCAGAAGCCCTCTCTTTCATATTTATGCTGCCAGAAGCCCTCTCTTTCAATATTTATGCTCCCAGAAGCCCTCTCTTTCATATTCATGTTGCCAGACGCCCTCTCTTTCATATTTATGTTGCCAGACGCCCTCTCTTTCATATTTATGTTGCCAGAAGCCCTCTCTTTCAATATTTATGCTCCCAGAAGCCCTCTCTTTCATATTTATGCTGCCAGAAGCCCTCTCTTTCAATATTTATGCTGCCAGAAGCCCTCTCTTTCATATTTATGTTGCCAGAAGCCCTCTCTTTCATATTTATGTTGCCAGAAGCCCTCTCTTTCATATTTATGCTGCCAGAAGCCCTCTCTTTCAATATTTATGCTGCCAGAAGCCCTCTCTTTCAATATTTATGCTGCCAGAAGCCCTCTCTTTCAATATTTATGCTGCCAGAAGCCCTCTCTTTCATATTTATGTTGCCAGAAGCCCTCTCTTTCAATATTTATGCTGCCAGAAGCCCTCTCTTTCATATTTATGTTGCCAGAAGCCCTCTCTTTCATATTTATGCTGCCAGACGCCCTCTCTTTCATATTTATGTTGCCAGACGCCCTCTCTTTCATATTTATGCTGCCAGACGCCCTCTCTTTCATATTTATGTTGCCAGAAGCCCTCTCTTTCATATTTATGCTGCCAGAAGCCCTCTCTTTCATATTTATGCTGCCAGAAGCCCTCTCTTTCATATTTATGTTGCCAGACGCCCTCTCTTTCATATTTATGTTGCCAGAAGCCCTCTCTTTCATATTTATGCTGCCAGAAGCCCTCTCTTTCAATATTTATGTTGCCAGAAGCCCTCTCTTTCAATATTTATGCTGCCAGAAGCCCTCTCTTTCATATTTATGTTGCCAGACGCCCTCTCTTTCATATTTATGCTGCCAGAAGCCCTCTCTTTCATATTTATGCTGCCAGAAGCCCTCTCTTTCATATTTATGTTGCCAGACGCCCTCTCTTTCATATTTATGTTGCCAGAAGCCCTCTCTTTCATATTTATGCTGCCAGAAGCCCTCTCTTTCAATATTTATGTTGCCAGAAGCCCTCTCTTTCAATATTTATGCTGCCAGAAGCCCTCTCTTTCATATTTATGTTGCCAGAAGCCCTCTCTTTCATATTTATGTTGCCAGAAGCCCTCTCTTTCATATTTATGTTGCCAGAAGCCCTCTCTTTCATATTTATGCTGCCAGAAGCCCTCTCTTTCATATTTATGTTGCCAGAAGCCCTCTCTTTCATATTTATGTTGCCAGACGCCCTCTCTTTCAATATTTATGTTGCCAGAAGCCCTCTCTTTCATATTTATGTTGCCAGAAGCCCTCTCTTTCATATTTATGTTGCCAGAAGCCCTCTCTTTCATATTTATGTTGCCAGACGCCCTCTCTTTCATATTTATGCTGCCAGAAGCCCTCTCTTTCATATTTATGTTGCCAGAAGCCCTCTCTTTCATATTTATGTTGCCAGACGCCCTCTCTTTCAATATTCATGTTGCCAGAAGCCCTCTCTTTCATATTTATGTTGCCAGACGCCCTCTCTTTCATATTTATGCTGCCAGACGCCCTCTCTTTCATATTTATGTTGCCAGAAGCCCTCTCTTTCATATTTATGCTGCCAGAAGCCCTCTCTTTCATATTTATGTTGCCAGAAGCCCTCTCTTTCATATTTATGTTGCCAGAAGCCCTCTCTTTCATATTTATGCTGCCAGAAGCCCTCTCTTTCATATTTATGTTGCCAGACGCCCTCTCTTTCATATTTATGCTGCCAGACGCCCTCTCTTTCATATTTATGCTGCCAGAAGCCCTCTCTTTCATATTTATGCTGCCAGACGCCCTCTCTTTCATATTTATGTTGCCAGACGCCCTCTCTTTCATATTTATGCTGCCAGACGCCCTCTCTTTCATATTTATGTTGCCAGAAGCCCTCTCTTTCATATTTATGTTGCCAGACGCCCTCTCTTTCAATATTTATGTTGCCAGAAGCCCTCTCTTTCAATATTTATGTTGCCAGAAGCCCTCTCTTTCATATTTATGCTGCCAGAAGCCCTCTCTTTCATTATTTATGTTGCCAGACGCCCTCTCTTTCATATTTATGTTGCCAGAAGCCCTCTCTTTCAATATTTATGTTGCCAGAAGCCCTCTCTTTCAATATTTATGTTGCCAGAAGCCCTCTCTTTCATATTTATGCTGCCAGAAGCCCTCTCTTTCAATATTTATGTTGCCAGACGCCCTCTCTTTCAATATTTATGCTGCCAGAAGCCCTCTCTTTCATATTTATGCTGCCAGACGCCCTCTCTTTCATATTTATGCTGCCAGAAGCCCTCTCTTTCATATTTATGCTGCCAGAAGCCCTCTCTTTCAATATTTATGTTGCCAGAAGCCCTCTCTTTCATATTTATGTTGCCAGAAGCCCTCTCTTTCATATTTATGCTGCCAGAAGCCCTCTCTTTCATATTTATGCTGCCAGAAGCCCTCTCTTTCAATATTTATGTTGCCAGAAGCCCTCTCTTTCATATTTATGTTGCCAGAAGCCCTCTCTTTCATATTTATGTTGCCAGAAGCCCTCTCTTTCATATTTATGTTGCCAGAAGCCCTCTCTTTCAATATTTATGTTGCCAGAAGCCCTCTCTTTCATATTTATGTTGCCAGAAGCCCTCTCTTTCATATTTATGTTGCCAGAAGCCCTCTCTTTCATATTTATGCTGCCAGACGCCCTCTCTTTCATATTTATGTTGCCAGAAGCCCTCTCTTCATATTATGCTGCAGAAGCCCTCTCTTTCAATATTTATGTTGCCAGAAGCCCTCTCTTTCATATTTATGTTGCCAGAAGCCCTCTCTTTCATATTTATGTTGCCAGAAGCCCTCTCTTTCATATTTATGTTGCCAGAAGCCCTCTCTTTCATATTTATGTTGCCAGAAGCCCTCTCTTTCAATATTTATGTTGCCAGAAGCCCTCTCTTTCATATTTATGTTGCCAGAAGCCCTCTCTTTCATATTTATGTTGCCAGAAGCCCTCTCTTTCATATTTATGCTGCCAGACGCCCTCTCTTTCATATTTATGTTGCCAGAAGCCCTCTCTTTCATATTTATGCTGCCAGAAGCCCTCTCTTTCATATTTATGTTGCCAGAAGCCCTCTCTTTCATATTTATGTTGCCAGAAGCCCTCTCTTTCATATTTATGTTGCCAGAAGCCCTCTCTTTCATATTTATGTTGCCAGACGCCCTCTCTTTCATATTTATGCTGCCAGAAGCCCTCTCTTTCATATTTATGTTGCCAGAAGCCCTCTCTTTCATATTTATGTTGCCAGACGCCCTCTCTTTCATATTTATGTTGCCAGACGCCCTCTCTTTCATATTTATGCTGCCAGAAGCCCTCTCTTTCAATATTTATGTTGCCAGAAGCCCTCTCTTTCATATTTATGTTGCCAGACGCCCTCTCTTTCATATTTATGTTGCCAGAAGCCCTCTCTTTCATATTTATGTTGCCAGACGCCCCTCTCTTTCATATTTATGTTGCCAGACGCCCTCTCTTCATATTTATGTTGCCGAACGCCCTCTCTTTCATATTTATGTTGCCAGAAGCCCTCTCTTTCAATATTTATGTTGCCAGACGCCCTCTCTTTCAATATTTATGTTGCCAGACGCCCTCTCTTTCATATTTATGTTGCCAGACGCCCTCTCTTTCATATTTATGTTGCCAGACGCCCTCTCTTTCAATATTTATGTTGCCAGAAGCCCTCTCTTTCATATTTATGTTGCCAGACGCCCTCTCTTTCATATTTATGTTGCCAGACGCCCTCTCTTTCATATTTATGTTGCCAGACGCCCTCTCTTTCATATTTATGCTTGCCAGACGCCTCTCTTTCATATTTATGTTGCCAGACGCCCTCTCTTTCATATTTATGTTGCCAGACGCCCTCTCTTTCATATTTATGTTGCCAGACGCCCTCTCTTTCATATTTATGTTGCCAGGACGCCCTCTCGTTCATATTATGTTGCCAGACGCCTCTTTCATATTTATGTTGCCAGACGCCCTCTCTTTCATATTTATGTTGCCAGAAGCCCTCTCTTTCATATTTCTTATTGTGTGCCTGCCAGACGCCCTCTCTTTCATATTTATGTTGCCAGACGCCCTCTCTTTCATATTTATGTTGCCAGACGCCCTCTCTTTCATATTTATGTTGCCAGACGCCCTCTCTTTCATATTATGTTGCCAGACGCCCTCTCTTTCATATTTATGTTGCCAGAAGCCCTCTCTTTCATATTTATGTTGCCAGACGCCCTCTCTTCATATTTATGCTGCCAGAAGCCCTCTCTTTCATATTTATGTTGCCAGACGCCCTCTCTTTCATATTTATGTTGCCAGAAGCCCTCTCTTTCATATTTATGCTGCCAGACGCCCTCTCTTTCATATTTATGTTGCCAGACGCCCTCTCTTTCATATTTATGTTGCCAGAAGCCCTCTCTTTCATATTTATGTTGCCAGACGCCCTCTCTTTCATATTTATGTTGCCAGAAGCCCTCTCTTCATATTTATGTTGCCAGACGCCCTCTCTTTCATATTTATGTTGCCAGACGCCCTCTCTTTCATATTTATGTTGCCAGAAGCCCTCTCTTTCATATTTATGTTGCCAGACGCCCTCTCTTTCATATTTATGTTGCCAGACGCCCTCTCTTTCATATTTATGTTGCCAGACGCCCTCTCTTTCATATTTATGTTGCCAGACGCCCTCTCTTTCATATTTATGTTGCCAGACGCCCTCTCTTTCATATTTATGTTGCCAGAAGCCCTCTCTTTCATATTTATGTTGCCAGACGCCCTCTCTTTCATATTTATGTTGCCAGACGCCCTCTCTTTCATATTTATGTTGCCAGACGCCCTCTCTTTCATATTTATGTTGCCAGACGCCCTCTCTTTCATATTTATGCTGCCAGAAGCCCTCTCTTTCATATTTATGCTGCCAGAAGCCCTCTCTTTCATATTTATGTTGCTAGAAGCCCTCTCTTTCATATTTATGCTGCCAGAAGCCCTCTCTTTCATATTTATGTTGCCAGAAGCCCTCTCTTTCATATTTATGTTGCCAGAAGCCCTCTCTTTCATATTTATGTTGCCAGAAGCCCTCTCTTTCATATTTATGTTGCCAGAAGCCCTCTCTTTCATATTTATGTTGCCAGACGCCCTCTCTTTCAATATTTATGTTGCCAGACGCCCTCTCTTTCAATATTTATGCTGCCAGAAGCCCTCTCTTTCATATTTATGTTGCCAGACGCCCTCTCTTTCATATTTATGTTGCCAGAAGCCCTCTCTTTCATATTTATGTTGCCAGACGCCCTCTCTTTCATATTTATGTTGCCAGAAGCCCTCTCTTTCATATTTATGTTGCCAGACGCCCTCTCTTTCATATTTATTCTGCCAGAAGCCCTCTCTTTCATATTTATGCTGCCAGAAGCCCTCTCTTTCATATTTATGTTGCCAGACGCCCTCTCTTTCAATATTTATGTTGCCAGAAGCCCTCTCTTTCATATTTATGCTGCCAGACGCCCTCTCTTTCATATTTATGTTGCCAGACGCCCTCTCTTTCAATATTTATGCTGCCAGAAGCCCTCTCTTTCATATTTATGTTGCCAGACGCCCTCTCTTTCATATTTATGTTGCCAGAAGCCCTCTCTTTCATATTTATGCTGCCAGAAGCCCTCTCTTTCATATTTATGCTGCCAGAAGCCCTCTCTTTCATATTTATGCTGCCAGAAGCCCTCTCTTTCATATTTATGTTGCCAGAAGCCCTCTCTTTCAATATTTATGTTGCCAGAAGCCCTCTCTTTCAATATTTATGTTGCCAGAAGCCCTCTCTTTCATATTTATGTTGCCAGACGCCCTCTCTTTCATATTTATGCTGCCAGAAGCCCTCTCTTTCATATTTATGTTGCCAGACGCCCTCTCTTTCATATTTATGTTGCCAGACGCCCTCTCTTTCATATTTATGTTGCCAGAAGCCCTCTCTTTCATATTTATGCTGCCAGAAGCCCTCTCTTTCATATTTATGCTGCCAGAAGCCCTCTCTTTCATATTTATGTTGCCAGACGCCCTCTCTTTCATATTTATGTTGCCAGAAGCCCTCTCTTTCATATTTATGTTGCCAGACGCCCTCTCTTTCATATTTATGTTGCCAGAAGCCCTCTCTTTCAATATTTATGTTGCCAGACGCCCTCTCTTTCATATTTATGTTGCCAGAAGCCCCCTCTTTCAATATTTATGTTGCCAGAAGCCCTCTCTTTCATATTTATGCTGCCAGAAGCCCTCTCTTTCATATTTATGTTGCCAGACGCCCTCTCTTTCATATTTATGTTGCCAGAAGCCCTCTCTTTCAATATTTATGTTGCCAGACGCCCTCTCTTTCATATTTATGTTGCCAGAAGCCCTCTCTTTCATATTTATGTTGCCAGAAGCCCCCTCTTTCAATATTTATGCTGCCAGAAGCCCTCTCTTTCAATATTTATGTTGCCAGACGCCCTCTCTTTCATATTTATGTTGCCAGAAGCCCCCTCTTTCAATATTTATGTTGCCAGAAGCCCTCTCTTTCATATTTATGCTGCCAGAAGCCCTCTCTTTCAATATTTATGCTGCCAGAAGCCCTCTCTTTCATATTTATGTTGCCAGACGCCCTCTCTTTCATATTTATGTTGCCAGACGCCCTCTCTTTCATATTTATGTTGCCAGACGCCCTCTCTTTCATATTTATGTTGCCAGACGCCCTCTCTTTCATATTTATGTTGCCAGAAGCCCTCTCTTTCAATATTTATGCTGCCAGAAGCCCTCTCTTTCATATTTATGTTGCCCGACGCCCTCTCTTTCATATTTATGTTGCCAGACGCCCTCTCTTTCATATTTATGTTGCCAGAAGCCCTCTCTTTCAATATTTATGCTGCCAGACGCCCTCTCTTTCATATTTATGTTGCCAGAAGCCCTCTCTTTCATATTCATGTTGCCAGACGCCCTCTCTTTCATATTTATGTTGCCAGAAGCCCTCTCTTTCATATTCATGTTGCCAGACGCCCTCTCTTTCATATTTATGTTGCCAGACGCCCTCTCTTTCAATATTTATGCTGCCAGAAGCCCTCTCTTTCATATTTATGTTGCCAGAAGCCCTCTCTTTCAATATTGATGCTGCCAGACGCCCTCTCTTTCATATTTATGCTGCCAGAAGCCCTCTCTTTCATATTTATGCTGCCAGAAGCCCTCTCTTTCATATTTATGTTGCCAGAAGCCCTCTCTTTCATATTTATGCTGCCAGAAGCCCTCTCTTTCATATTTATGTTGCCAGAAGCCCTCTCTTTCATATTTATGCTGCCAGAAGCCCTCTCTTTCATATTTATGCTGCCAGAAGCCCTCTCTTTCAATATTTATGCTGCCAGAAGCCCTCTCTTTCATATTTATGCTGCCAGAAGCCCTCTCTTTCATATTTATGCTGCCAGAAGCCCTCTCTTTCAATATTTATGCTGCCAGAAGCCCTCTCTTTCAATATTTATGCTGCCAGAAGCCCTCTCTTTCATATTTATGTTGCCAGAAGCCCTCTCTTTCAATATTTATGCTGCCAGAAGCCCTCTCTTTCATATTTATGTTGCCAGAAGCCCTCTCTTTCATATTTATGTTGCCAGAAGCCCTCTCTTTCAATATTTATGCTGCCAGAAGCCCTCTCTTTCAATATTTATGCTGCCAGAAGCCCTCTCTTTCATATTTATGTTGCCAGAAGCCCTCTCTTTCAATATTTATGTTGCCAGAAGCCCTCTCTTTCAATATTTATGTTGCCAGAAGCCCTCTCTTTCAATATTTATGCTGCCAGAAGCCCTCTCTTTCAATATTTATGTTGCCAGAAGCCCTCTCTTTCAATATTTATGCTGCCAGAAGCCCTCTCTTTCAATATTTATGTTGCCAGAAGCCCTCTCTTTCATATTTATGTTGCCAGAAGCCCTCTCTTTCATATTTATGTTGCCAGAAGCCCCCTCTTTCATATTTATGTTGCCAGAAGCCCTCTCTTTCAATATTTATGCTGCCAGAAGCCCTCTCTTTCATATTTATGCTGCCAGAAGCCCTCTCTTTCATATTTATGTTGCCAGAAGCCCTCTCTTTCAATATTCATGTTGCCAGAAGCCCTCTCTTTCATATTTATGTTGCTAGAAGCCCTCTCTTTCATATTTATGTTGCCAGAAGCCCTCTCTTTCATATTTATGCTGCCAGACGCCCTCTCTTTCAATATTTATGTTGCCAGAAGCCCTCTCTTTCATATTTATGTTGCCAGAAGCCCTCTCTTTCAATATTTATGTTGCCAGAAGCCCTCTCTTTCAATATTTATGTTGCCAGAAGCCCTCTCTTTCATATTTATGTTGCCAGACGCCCTCTCTTTCAATATTTATGTTGCCAGAAGCCCTCTCTTTCATATTTATGTTGCCAGAAGCCCTCTCTTTCATATTTATGTTGCCAGAAGCCCTCTCTTTCATATTTATGCTGCCAGAAGCCCTCTCTTTCAATATTTATGCTCCCAGAAGCCCTCTCTTTCATATTTATGTTGCCAGACGCCCTCTCTTTCATATTTATGCTGCCAGAAGCCCTCTCTTTCATATTTATATTGCCAGAAGCCCTCTCTTTCAATATTTATGCTGCCAGAAGCCCTCTCTTTCATATTTATGCTCCCAGAAGCCCTCTCTTTCAATATTTATGTTGCCAGAAGCCCTCTCTTTCATATTTATGCTGCCAGAAGCCCTCTCTTTCATATTTATATTGCCAGAAGCCCTCTCTTTCATATTCATGTTGCCAGAAGCCCTCCCTTTCAATATTTATGTTGCCAGAAGCCCTCTCTTTCAATATTTATGCTGCCAGAAGCCCTCTCTTTCATATTTATGCTCCCAGAAGCCCTCTCTTTCAATATTTATGTTGCCAGAAGCCCTCTCTTTCATATTTATGTTGCCAGAAGCCCTCTCTTTCAATATTTATGTTGCCAGAAGCCCTCTCTTTCAATATTCATGTTGCCAGAAGCCCTCTCTTTCAATATTTATGTTGCCAGAAGCCCTCTCTTTCATATTTATGTTGCCAGAAGCCCTCTCTTTCAATATTTATGTTGCCAGAAGCCCTCTCTTTCATATTTATGTTGCCAGAAGCCCTCTCTTTCAATATTTTTATGTTGCCAGAAGCCCTCTCTTTCAATATTTATGTTGCCAGAAGCCCTCTCTTTCATATTTATGTTGCCAGAAGCCCTCTCTTTCAATATTTATGCTCCCAGAAGCCCTCTCTTTCATATTTATGTTGCCAGAAGCCCTCTCTTTCATATTTATGTTGCCAGAAGCCCTCTCTTTCAATATTTATGTTGCCAGAAGCCCTCTCTTTCAATATTTATGTTGCCAGAAGCCCTCTCTTTCATATTTATGTTGCCAGAAGCCCTCTCTTTCAATATTTATGTTGCCAGAAGCCCTCTCTTTCATATTTATGTTGCCAGAAGCCCTCTCTTTCAATATTTATGTTGCCAGAAGCCCTCTCTTTCAATATTTATGTTGCCAGAACCCCTCTCTTTCATATTTATGCTGCCAGAACCCCTCTCTTTCAATATTTATGTTGCCAGAACCCCTCTCTTTCATATTTATGCTGCCAGAAGCCCTCTCTTTCAATATTTATGTTGCCAGAAGCCCTCTCTTTCATATTTATGTTGCCAGAAGCCCTCTCTTTCAATATTTATGCTCCCAGAAGCCCTCTCTTTCATATTTATGTTGCCAGAAGCCCTCTCTTTCATATTTATGTTGCCAGAAGCCCTCTCTTTCAATATTTATGTTGCCAGAAGCCCTCTCTTTCATATTTATGCTGCCAGAAGCCCTCTCTTTCATATTTATGCTGCCAGAAGCCCTCTCTTTCAATATTTATGTTGCCAGAAGCCCTCTCTTTCATATTTATGCTGCCAGAAGCCCTCTCTTTCATATTTATGCTGCCAGAAGCCCTCTCTTTCAATATTTATGCTGCCAGAAGCCCTCTCTTTCAATATTTATGCTGCCAGAAGCCCTCTCTTTCATATTTATGTTGCCAGAAGCCCTCTCTTTCAATATTTATGTTGCCAGAAGCCCTCTCTTTCATATTTATGTTGCCAGAAGCCCTCTCTTTCAATATTTATGTTGCCAGAAGCCCTCTCTTTCAATATTTATGTTGCCAGAAACCCTCTCTTTCATATTTATGCTGCCAGAAGCCCTCTCTTTCATATTTATGCTGCCAGAAGCCCTCTCTTTCATATTTATGTTGCCAGAAGCCCTCTTTTTCATATTTATGCTGCCAGAAGCCCTCTCTTTCATATTTATGTTGCCAGAAGCCCTCTTTTTCATATTTATGCTGCCAGAAGCCCTCTCTTTCATATTTATGTTGCCAGAAGCCCTCTTTTTCATATTTATGCTGCCAGAAGCCCTCTCTTTCAATATTTATGTTGCCAGAAGCCCTCTCTTTCATATTTATGTTGCCAGAAGCCCTCTCTTTCAATATTTATGCTCCCAGAAGCCCTCTCTTTCATATTTATGTTGCCAGAAGCCCTCTCTTTCATATTTATGTTGCCAGAAGCCCTCTCTTTCAATATTTATGTTGCCAGAAGCCCTCTCTTTCATATTTATGCTGCCAGAAGCCCTCTCTTTCATATTTATGCTGCCAGAAGCCCTCTCTTTCAATATTTATGTTGCCAGAAGCCCTCTCTTTCATATTTATGCTGCCAGAAGCCCTCTCTTTCATATTTATGCTGCCAGAAGCCCTCTCTTTCAATATTTATGCTGCCAGAAGCCCTCTCTTTCAATATTTATGCTGCCAGAAGCCCTCTCTTTCATATTTATGTTGCCAGAAGCCCTCTCTTTCAATATTTATGTTGCCAGAAGCCCTCTCTTTCATATTTATGTTGCCAGAAGCCCTCTCTTTCAATATTTATGTTGCCAGAAGCCCTCTCTTTCAATATTTATGTTGCCAGAAACCCTCTCTTTCATATTTATGCTGCCAGAAGCCCTCTCTTTCATATTTATGCTGCCAGAAGCCCTCTCTTTCATATTTATGTTGCCAGAAGCCCTCTTTTTCATATTTATGCTGCCAGAAGCCCTCTCTTTCATATTTATGTTGCCAGAAGCCCTCTTTTTCATATTTATGCTGCCAGAAGCCCTCTCTTTCATATTTATGTTGCCAGAAGCCCTCTTTTTCATATTTATGCTGCCAGAAGCCCTCTCTTTCATATTTATGTTGCCAGACGCCCTCTCTTTCATATTTATGTTGCCAGAAGCCCTCTCTTTCAATATTTATGTTGCCAGACGCCCTCTCTTTCATATTTATGTTGCCAGACGCCCTCTCTTTCATATTTATGTTGCCAGAAGCCCTCTCTTTCAATATTTATGTTGCCAGACGCCCTCTCTTTCATATTTATGCTGCCAGAAGCCCCCTCTTTCAATATTTATGTTGCCAGAAGCCCCCTCTTTCAATATTTATGCTGCCAGACGCCCTCTCTTTCATATTTATGTTGCCAGAAGCCCTCTCTTTCATATTTATGCTGCCAGAAGCCCTCTCTTTCATATTTATGTTGCCAGAAGCCCTCTCTTTCATATTTATGCTGCCAGAATCCCTCTCTTTCAATATTTATGTTGCCAGACGCCCTCTCTTTCATATTTATGCTGCCAGAAGCCCTCTCTTTCATATTTATGTTGCCAGAAGCCCTCTCTTTCATATTTATGTTGCCAGACGCCCTCTCTTTCATATTTATGCTGCCAGAATCCCTCTCTTTCAATATTTATGTTGCCAGACGCCCTCTCTTTCATATTTATGTTGCCAGAAGCCCTCTCTTTCATATTTATGCTGCCAGAAGCCCTCTCTTTCATATTTATGTTGCCAGAAGCCCTCTCTTTCATATTTATGCTGCCAGAAGCCCTCTCTTTCAATATTTATGTTGCCAGACGCCCTCTCTTTCATATTTATGTTGCCAGACGCCCTCTCTTTCATATTTATGTTGCCAGAAGCCCTCTCTTTCATATTTATGTTGCCAGACGCCCTCTCTTTCATATTTATGTTGCCAGAAGCCCTCTCTTTCATATTTATGTTGCCAGAAGCCCTCTCTTTCATATTTATGTTGCCAGAAGCCCTCTCTTTCAATATTTATGCTGCCAGAAGCCCTCTCTTTCATATTTATGTTGCCAGACGCCCTCTCTTTCATATTTATGTTGCCAGACGCCCTCTCTTTCATATTTATGTTGCCAGACGCCCTCTCTTTCATATTTATGTTGCCAGAAGCCCTCTCTTTCAATATTTATGCTGCCAGACGCCCTCTCTTTCATATTTATGTTGCCAGAAGCCCTCTCTTTCATATTCATGTTGCCAGACGCCCTCTCTTTCAATATTTATGTTGCCAGAAGCCCTCTCTTTCATATTTATGCTGCCAGAAGCCCTCTCTTTCATATTTATGTTGCCAGAAGCCCTCTCTTTCATATTTATGCTGCCAGAAGCCCTCTCTTTCATATTTATGTTGCCAGAAGCCCTCTCTTTCATATTTATGCTGCCAGAAGCCCTCTCTTTCATATTTATGCTGCCAGAAGCCCTCTCTTTCAATATTTATGCTGCCAGAAGCCCTCTCTTTCATATTTATGCTGCCAGAAGCCCTCTCTTTCATATTTATGCTGCCAGAAGCCCTCTCTTTCAATATTTATGCTGCCAGAAGCCCTCTCTTTCAATATTTATGCTGCCAGAAGCCCTCTCTTTCATATTTATGTTGCCAGAAGCCCTCTCTTTCAATATTTATGCTGCCAGAAGCCCTCTCTTTCATATTTATGTTGCCAGAAGCCCTCTCTTTCATATTTATGTTGCCAGAAGCCCTCTCTTTCAATATTTATGCTGCCAGAAGCCCTCTCTTTCAATATTTATGCTGCCAGAAGCCCTCTCTTTCATATTTATGTTGCCAGAAGCCCTCTCTTTCATATTTATGTTGCCAGAAGCCCCCTCTTTCATATTTATGTTGCCAGAAGCCCTCTCTTTCAATATTTATGCTGCCAGAAGCCCTCTCTTTCATATTTATGCTGCCAGAAGCCCTCTCTTTCATATTTATGTTGCCAGAAGCCCTCTCTTTCAATATTCATGTTGCCAGAAGCCCTCTCTTTCATATTTATGTTGCTAGAAGCCCTCTCTTTCAATATTCATGTTGCCAGAAGCCCTCTCTTTCATATTTATGTTGCCAGAAGCCCTCTCTTTCAATATTCATGTTGCCAGAAGCCCTCTCTTTCATATTTATGTTGCCAGACGCCCTCTCTTTCATATTTATGTTGCCAGAAGCCCTCTCTTTCATATTTATGTTGCCAGAAGCCCTCTCTTTCAATATTTATGTTGCCAGAAGCCCTCTCTTTCAATATTTATGTTGCCAGAAGCCCTCTCTTTCATATTTATGTTGCCAGACGCCCTCTCTTTCAATATTTATGTTGCCAGAAGCCCTCTCTTTCATATTTATGTTGCCAGAAGCCCTCTCTTTCATATTTATGTTGCCAGAAGCCCTCTCTTTCATATTTATGCTGCCAGAAGCCCTCTCTTTCAATATTTATGCTCCCAGAAGCCCTCTCTTTCATATTTATGTTGCCAGACGCCCTCTCTTTCATATTTATGCTGCCAGAAGCCCTCTCTTTCATATTTATATTGCCAGAAGCCCTCTCTTTCAATATTTATGCTGCCAGAAGCCCTCTCTTTCATATTTATGCTCCCAGAAGCCCTCTCTTTCAATATTTATGTTGCCAGAAGCCCTCTCTTTCATATTTATGCTGCCAGAAGCCCTCTCTTTCATATTTATATTGCCAGAAGCCCTCTCTTTCATATTCATGTTGCCAGAAGCCCTCCCTTTCAATATTTATGTTGCCAGAAGCCCTCTCTTTCAATATTTATGCTGCCAGAAGCCCTCTCTTTCATATTTATGCTCCCAGAAGCCCTCTCTTTCAATATTTATGTTGCCAGAAGCCCTCTCTTTCATATTTATGTTGCCAGAAGCCCTCTCTTTCAATATTTATGTTGCCAGAAGCCCTCTCTTTCAATATTCATGTTGCCAGAAGCCCTCTCTTTCAATATTTATGTTGCCAGAAGCCCTCTCTTTCATATTTATGTTGCCAGAAGCCCTCTCTTTCAATATTTATGTTGCCAGAAGCCCTCTCTTTCATATTTATGTTGCCAGAAGCCCTCTCTTTCAATATTTATGTTGCCAGAAGCCCTCTCTTTCATATTTATGTTGCCAGAAGCCCTCTCTTTCAATATTTATGCTCCCAGAAGCCCTCTCTTTCATATTTATGTTGCCAGAAGCCCTCTCTTTCATATTTATGTTGCCAGAAGCCCTCTCTTTCAATATTTATGTTGCCAGAAGCCCTCTCTTTCAATATTTATGTTGCCAGAAGCCCTCTCTTTCATATTTATGTTGCCAGAAGCCCTCTCTTTCAATATTTATGTTGCCAGAAGCCCTCTCTTTCATATTTATGTTGCCAGAAGCCCTCTCTTTCAATATTTATGTTGCCAGAAGCCCTCTCTTTCAATATTTATGTTGCCAGAACCCCTCTCTTTCATATTTATGCTGCCAGAACCCCTCTCTTTCAATATTTATGTTGCCAGAACCCCTCTCTTTCATATTTATGCTGCCAGAAGCCCTCTCTTTCATATTTATGTTGCCAGAAGCCCTCTCTTTCAATATTTATGTTGCCAGAAGCCCTCTCTTTCATATTTATGTTGCCAGAAGCCCTCTCTTTCAATATTTATGTTGCCAGAAGCCCTCTCTTTCAATATTTATGTTGCCAGAAACCCTCTCTTTCATATTTATGCTGCCAGAAGCCCTCTCTTTCATATTTATGCTGCCAGAAGCCCTCTCTTTCATATTTATGTTGCCAGAAGCCCTCTTTTTCATATTTATGCTGCCAGAAGCCCTCTCTTTCATATTTATGTTGCCAGAAGCCCTCTTTTTCATATTTATGCTGCCAGAAGCCCTCTCTTTCATATTTATGTTGCCAGAAGCCCTCTTTTTCATATTTATGTTGCCAGAAGCCCTCTTTTTCATATTTATGCTGCCAGAAGCACTCTCTTTCAATATTTATGCTGCCAGAAGCCCTCTCTTTCATATTTATGCTGCCAGACGCCCTCTCTTTCATATTTATGTTGCCAGACGCCCTCTCTTTCATATTTATGCTGCCAGACGCCCTCTCTTTCATATTTATGCTGCCAGAACCCCTCTCTTTCATATTTATGCTGCCAGACGCCCTCTCTTTCATATTTATGTTGCCAGACGCCCTCTCTTTCATATTTATGTTGCCAGAAGCCCTCTCTTTCATATTTATGTTGCCAGACGCCCTCTCTTTCATATTTATGTTGCCAGACGCCCTCTCTTTCATATTTATGCTGCCAGAAGCCCTCTCTTTCATATTTATGCTGCCAGAAGCCCTCTCTTTCAATATTTATGTTGCCAGAAGCCCTCTCTTTCATATTTATGTTGCCAGACGCCCTCTCTTTCAATATTTATGTTGCCAGAAGCCCTCTCTTTCATATTTATGTTGCCAGACGCCCTCTCTTTCATATTTATGCTGCCAGAAGCCCTCTCTTTCATATTTATGTTGCCAGACGCCCTCTCTTTCATATTTATGTTGCCAGACGCCCCCTCTTTCAATATTTATGCTGCCAGAAGCCCTCTCTTTCATATTTATGTTGCCAGACGCCCTCTCTTTCATATTTATGCTGCCAGAAGCCCTCTCTTTCATATTTATGTTGCCAGACGCCCTCTCTTTCATATTTATGTTGCCAGACGCCCTCTCTTTCATATTTATGCTGCCAGAAGCCCTCTCTTTCATATTTATGCTGCCAGAAGCCCTCTCTTTCATATTTATGTTGCCAGACGCCCTCTCTTTCAATATTTATGTTGCCGGAAGCCCTCTCTTTCAATATTTATGCTGCCAGACGCCCTCTCTTTCATATTTATGTTGCCAGAAGCCCTCTCTTTCATATTTATGTTGCCAGAAGCCCTCTCTTTCATATTTATGTTGCCAGAAGCCCTCTCTTTCATATTTATGTTGCCAGAAGCCCTCTCTTTCATATTTATGTTGCCAGAAGCCCTCTCTTTCATATTTATGTTGCCAGACGCCCTCTCTTTCATATTTATGTTGCCAGACGCCCTCTCTTTCATATTTATGTTGCCAGACGCCCTCTCTTTCATATTTATGTTGCCAGAAGCCCTCTCTTTCATATTTATGTTGCCAGAAGCCCTCTCTTTCATATTTATGTTGCCAGACGCCCTCTCTTTCATATTTATGTTGCCAGAAGCCCTCTCTTTCATATTTATGTTGCCAGACGCCCTCTCTTTCATATTTATGTTGCCAGAAGCCCTCTCTTTCATATTTATGTTGCCAGACGCCCTCTCTTTCATATTTATGTTGCCAGACGCCCTCTCTTTCATATTTATGTTGCCAGACGCCCTCTCTTTCATATTTATGTTGCCAGACGCCCTCTCTTTCATATTTATGTTGCCAGAAGCCCTCTCTTTCATATTTATGTTGCCAGAAGCCCTCTCTTTCATATTTATGTTGCCAGACGCCCTCTCTTTCATATTTATGTTGCCAGAAGCCCTCTCTTTCATATTTATGTTGCCAGACGCCCTCTCTTTCATATTTATGTTGCCAGACGCCCTCTCTTTCATATTTATGTTGCCAGACGCCCTCTCTTTCATATTTATGTTGCCAGAAGCCCTCTCTTTCATATTTATGCTGCCAGAAGCCCTCTCTTTCATATTTATGTTGCCAGACGCCCCCTCTTTCATATTTATGTTGCCAGAAGCCCTCTCTTTCATATTTATGTTGCCAGACGCCCTCTCTTTCATATTTATGTTGCCAGACGCCCTCTCTTTCATATTTATGCTGCCAGAAGCCCTCTCTTTCATATTTATGTTGCCAGAAGCCCTCTCTTTCAATATTTATGCTGCCAGACGCCCTCTCTTTCAATATTTATGCTGCCAGAAGCCCTCTCTTTCATACTTATGTTGCCAGAAGCCCTCTCTTTCATATTTATGTTGCCAGACGCCCTCTCTTTCAATATTTATGCTGCCAGAAGCCCTCTCTTTCAATATTTATGTTGCCAGAAGCCCTCTCTTTCAATATTTATGTTGCCAGAAGCCCTCTCTTTCATATTTATGTTGCCAGACGCCCTCTCTTTCATATTTATGTTGCCAGAAGCCCTCTCTTTCAATATTTATGCTGCCA
This sequence comes from Ascaphus truei, assembly GCF_040206685.1. Lineage (NCBI taxonomy): Eukaryota > Metazoa > Chordata > Amphibia > Anura > Ascaphidae > Ascaphus > Ascaphus truei. The sequence continues at coordinate 482,407 of NW_027455334.1, forward strand.
GACGCCCTCTCTTTCAATATTTATGTTGCCAGAAGCCCTCTCTTTCAATATTTATGCTGCCAGACGCCCTCTCTTTCATATTTATGTTGCCAGAAGCCCTCTCTTTCATATTTATGCTGCCAGAAGCCCTCTCTTTCATATTTATGTTGCCAGACGCCCTCTCTTTCATATTTATGTTGCCAGAAGCCCTCTCTTTCAATATTTATGCTGCCAGACGCCCTCTCTTTCAATATTTATGCTGCCAGAAGCCCTCTCTTTCATATTTATGTTGCCAGAAGCCCTCTCTTTCAATATTTATGCTGCCAGACGCCCTCTCTTTCATATTTATGCTGCCAGAAGCCCTCTCTTTCATATTTATGCTGCCAGACGCCCTCTCTTTCATATTTATGCTGCCAGAAGCCCTCTCTTTCATATTTATGTTGCCAGAAGCCCTCTCTTTCATATTTATGTTGCCAGAAGCCCTCTCTTTCATATTTATGTTGCCAGACGCCCTCTCTTTCATATTTATGTTGCCAGACGCCCTCTCTTTCATATTTATGTTGCCAGACGCCCTCTCTTTCATATTTATGTTGCCAGACGCCCTCTCTTTCATATTTATGTTGCCAGACGCCCTCTCTTTCATATTTATGTTGCCAGAAGCCCTCTCTTTCATATTTATGTTGCCAGACGCCCTCTCTTTCATATTTATGTTGCCAGAAGCCCTCTCTTTCATATTTATGTTGCCAGAAGCCCTCTCTTTCATATTTATGTTGCCAGACGCCCTCTCTTTCATATTTATGTTGCCAGAAGCCCTCTCTTTCAATATTTATGTTGCCAGACGCCCTCTCTTTCATATTTATGTTGCCAGAAGCCCCCTCTTTCAATATTTATGTTGCCAGACGCCCTCTCTTTCATATTTATGCTGCCAGAAGCCCTCTCTTTCATATTTATGTTGCCAGAAGCCCTCTCTTTCAATATTTATGTTGCCAGACGCCCTCTCTTTCATATTTATGTTGCCAGAAGCCCTCTCTTTCAATATTTATGTTGCCAGACGCCCTCTCTTTCATATTTATGTTGCCAGAAGCCCTCTCTTTCATATTTATGTTGCCAGAAGCCCCCTCTTTCAATATTTATGTTGCCAGAAGCCCTCTCTTTCATATTTATGCTGCCAGACGCCCTCTCTTTCATATTTATGTTGCCAGAAGCCCTCTCTTTCATATTTATGTTGCCAGACGCCCTCTCTTTCATATTTATGTTGCCAGACGCCCTCTCTTTCATATTTATGTTGCCAGACGCCCTCTCTTTCATATTTATGCTGCCAGAACCCCTCTCTTTCATATTTATGTTGCCAGAAGCCCTCTCTTTCATATTTATGTTGCCAGACGCCCTCTCTTTCATATTTATGTTGCCAGACGCCCTCTCTTTCATATTTATGTTGCCAGACGCCCTCTCTTTCATATTTATGTTGCCAGACGCCCTCTCTTTCATATTTATGTTGCCAGACGCCCTCTCTTTCATATTTATGTTGCCAGAAGCCCTCTCTTTCATATTTATGTTGCCAGAAGCCCTCTCTTTCATATTTATGTTGCCAGACGCCCTCTCTTTCATATTTATGTTGCCAGAAGCCCTCTCTTTCATATTTATGTTGCCAGAAGCCCTCTCTTTCAATATTTATGCTGCCAGAAGCCCTCTCTTTCATATTTATGTTGCCAGACGCCCTCTCTTTCATATTTATGTTGCCAGACGCCCTCTCTTTCATATTTATGTTGCCAGAAGCCCTCTCTTTCATATTTATGTTGCCAGACGCCCTCTCTTTCATATTTATGTTGCCAGAAGCCCTCTCTTTCATATTTATGTTGCCAGACGCCCTCTCTTTCATATTCATGTTGCCAGAAGCCCTCTCTTTCATATTTATGTTGCCAGACGCCCTCTCTTTCATATTTATGCTGCCAGAAGCCCTCTCTTTCATATTTATGTTGCCAGACGCCCTCTCTTTCATATTTATGCTGCCAGAAGCCCTCTCTTTCAATATTTATGCTGCCAGACGCCCCCTCTTTCAATATTTATGTTGCCAGAAGCCCTCTCTTTCAATATTTATGCTGCCAGACGCCCTCTCTTTCATATTTATGTTGCCAGACGCCCTCTCTTTCATATTTATGCTGCCAGACGCCCCCTCTTTCAATATTTATGCTGCCAGAAGCCCTCTCTTTCATATTTATGCTGCCAGAAGCCCTCTCTTTCATATTTATGCTGCCAGACGCCCTCTCTTTCATATTTATGTTGCCAGACGCCCTCTCTTTCATATTTATGCTGCCAGAAGCCCTCTCTTTCATATTTATGCTGCCAGAAGCCCTCTCTTTCATATTTATGTTGCCAGAAGCCCTCTCTTTCATATTTATGTTGCCAGACGCCCTCTCTTTCATATTTATGCTGCCAGAAGCCCTCTCTTTCATATTTATGCTGCCAGAAGCCCTCTCTTTCATATTTATGCTGCCAGAAGCCCTCTCTTTCATATTTATGTTGCCAGACGCCCTCTCTTTCAATATTTATGTTGCCGGAAGCCCTCTCTTTCAATATTTATGCTGCCAGAAGCCCTCTCTTTCAATATTTATGCTGCCAGACGCCCTCTCTTTCATATTTATGTTGCCGGAAGCCCTCTCTTTCAATATTTATGCTGCCAGAAGCCCTCTCTTTCATATTTATGTTGCCAGAAGCCCTCTCTTTCATATTTATGTTGCCAGACGCCCTCTCTTTCATATTTATGTTGCCAGAAGCCCTCTCTTTCATATTTATGTTGCCAGAAGCCCTCTCTTTCATATTTATGTTGCCAGAAGCCCTCTCTTTCATATTTATGTTGCCAGAAGCCCTCTCTTTCATATTTATGTTGCCAGAAGCCCTCTCTTTCATATTTATGTTGCCAGACGCCCTCTCTTTCATATTTATGTTGCCAGAAGCCCTCTCTTTCAATATTTATGTTGCCAGACGCCCTCTCTTTCATATTTATGTTGCCAGAAGCCCTCTCTTTCATATTTATGTTGCCAGAAGCCCTCTCTTTCATATTTATGTTGCCAGACGCCCTCTCTTTCATATTTATGTTGCCAGAAGCCCTCTCTTTCATATTTATGCTGCCAGAAGCCCTCTCTTTCATATTTATGTTGCCAGAAGCCCTCTCTTTCATATTTATGTTGCCAGACGCCCTCTCTTTCATATTTATGTTGCCAGACGCCCTCTCTTTCATATTTATGTTGCCGGAAGCCCTCTCTTTCATATTTATGCTCCCAGAAGCCCTCTCTTTCAATATTTATGCTGCCAGAAGCCCTCTCTTTCATATTTATGTTGCCAGAAGCCCTCTCTTTCATATTTATGTTGCCAGACGCCCTCTCTTTCATATTTATGTTGCCAGACGCCCTCTCTTTCATATTTATGTTGCCAGACGCCCTCTCTTTCATATTTATGTTGCCAGAAGCCCTCTCTTTCATATTTATGCTGCCAGAAGCCCTCTCTTTCATATTTATGCTGCCAGAAGCCCTCTCTTTCATATTTATGTTGCCAGAAGCCCTCTCTTTCAATATTTATGCTGCCAGACGCCCTCTCTTTCAATATTTATGTTGCCAGAAGCCCTCTCTTTCATATTTATGCTGCCAGAAGCCCTCTCTTTCAATATTTATGTTGCCAGACGCCCTCTCTTTCAATATTTATGTTGCCAGAAGCCCTCTCTTTCATATTTATGCTGCCAGAAGCCCTCTCTTTCAATATTTATGTTGCCAGACGCCCTCTCTTTCAATATTTATGTTGCCAGAAGCCCTCTCTTTCAATATTTATGTTGCCAGACGCCCTCTCTTTCATATTTATGCTGCCAGAAGCCCTCTCTTTCATATTTATGCTGCCAGAAGCCCTCTCTTTCAATATTTATGCTGCCAGAAGCCCTCTCTTTCATATTTATGTTGCCAGACACCCTCTCTTTCATATTTATGTTGCCAGAAGCCCTCTCTTTCATATTTATGCTGCCAGAAGCCCTCTCTTTCATATTTATGCTGCCAGAAGCCCTCTCTTTCAATATTTATGCTGCCAGACGCCCTCTCTTTCAATATTTATGTTGCCAGAAGCCCTCTCTTTCATATTTATGCTGCCAGAAGCCCTCTCTTTCAATATTTATGTTGCCAGACGCCCTCTCTTTCAATATTTATGTTGCCAGAAGCCCTCTCTTTCAATATTTATGTTGCCAGACGCCCTCTCTTTCATATTTATGCTGCCAGAAGCCCTCTCTTTCATATTTATGTTGCCAGAAGCCCTCTCTTTCATATTTATGCTGCCAGAAGCCCTCTCTTTCATATTTATGTTGCCAGAAGCCCTCTCTTTCATATTTATGCTGCCAGAAGCCCTCTCTTTCATATTTATGTTGCCAGATTCCCTCTCTTTCATATTTATGCTGCCAGAAGCCCTCTCTTTCATATTTATGCTGCCAGACGCCCTCTCTTTCAATATTTATGTTGCCAGACGCCCTCTCTTTCATATTTATGTTGCCAGACGCCCTCTCTTTCATATTTATGTTGCCAGACGCCCTCTCTTTCAATATTTATGCTGCCAGACGCCCTCTCTTTCAATATTTATGTTGCCAGACGCCCTCTCTTTCATATTTATGTTGCCAGAGGCCCTCTCTTTCATATTTATGTTGCCAGAAGCCCTCTCTTTCAATATTTATGTTGCCAGACGCCCTCTCTTTCAATATTTATGTTGCCAGAAGCCCTCTCTTTCATATTTATGCTGCCAGAAGCCCTCTCTTTCATATTTATGTTGCCAGATTCCCTCTCTTTCATATTTATGCTGCCAGAAGCCCTCTCTTTCATATTTATGCTGCCAGAAGCCCTCTCTTTCATATTTATGCTGCCAGAAGCCCTCTCTTTCATATTTATGCTGCCAGAAGCCCTCTCTTTCATATTTATGCTGCCAGAAGCCCTCTCTTTCATATTTATGTTGCCAGAAGCCCTCTCTTTCAATATTTATGTTGCCAGACGCCCTCTCTTTCAATATTTATGTTGCCAGAAGCCCTCTCTTTCATATTTATGTTGCCAGAAGCCCTCTCTTTCAATATTTATGTTGCCAGATTCCCTCTCTTTCATATTTATGCTGCCAGAAGCCCTCTCTTTCATATTTATGCTGCCAGAAGCCCTCTCTTTCATATTTATGCTGCCAGAAGCCCTCTCTTTCATATTTATGTTGCCAGAACCCCTCTCTTTCAATATTTATGTTGCCAGAAGCCCTCTCTTTCATATTTATGTTGCCAGAAGCCCTCTCTTTCATATTTATGTTGCCAGACGCCCTCTCTTTCAATATTTATGTTGCCAGACGCCCTCTCTTTCAATATTTATGCTGCCAGAAGCCCTCTCTTTCAATATTTATGTTGCCAGACGCCCTCTCTTTCAATATTTATGTTGCCAGAAGCCCTCTCTTTCATATTTATGCTGCCAGACGCCCTCTCTTTCAATATTTATGCTGCCAGAAGCCCTCTCTTTCATATTTATGCTGCCAGACGCCCTCTCTTTCATATTTATGTTGCCAGACGCCCTCTCTTTCATATTTATGTTGCCAGACGCCCTCTCTTTCATATTTATGCTGCCAGAAGCCCTCTCTTTCATATTTATGCTGCCAGACGCCCTCTCTTTCATATTTATGCTGCCAGACGCCCTCTCTTTCATATTTATGTTGCCAGACGCCCTCTCTTTCATATTTATGTTGCCAGACGCCCTCTCTTTCATATTTATGCTGCCAGAAGCCCTCTCTTTCATATTTATGTTGCCAGACGCCCTCTCTTTCATATTTATGTTGCCAGACGCCCTCTCTTTCATATTTATGCTGCCAGACGCCCTCTCTTTCATATTTATGTTGCCAGACGCCCTCTCTTTCATATTTATGTTGCCAGACGCCCTCTCTTTCATATTTATGTTGCCAGACGCCCTCTCTTTCATATTTATGCTGCCAGAAGCCCTCTCTTTCATATTTATGTTGCCAGACGCCCTCTCTTTCAATATTTATGTTGCCAGACGCCCTCTCTTTCATATTTATGTTGCCAGAAGCCCTCTCTTTCATATGTATGTTGCCAGACGCCCTCTCTTTCAATATTTATGTTGCCAGACGCCCTCTCTTTCATATTTATGCTGCCAGAAGCCCTCTCTTTCATATTTATGTTGCCAGACGCCCTCTCTTTCAATATTTATGTTGCCAGACGCCCTCTCTTTCAATATTTATGTTGCCAGACGCCCTCTCTTTCATATGTATGTTGCCAGACGCCCTCTCTTTCATATTTATGCTGCCAGACGCCCTCTCTTTCAATATTTATGTTGCCAGACACCCTCTCTTTCATATTTATGCTGCCAGAAGCCCTCTCTTTCAATATTTATGTTGCCAGAAGCCCTCTCTATCATATTTATGCTGCCAGAAGCCCTCTCTTTCAATATTCATGTTGCCAGAAGCCCTCTCTTTCATATTTATGCTGCCAGAAGCCCTCTCTTTCAATATTCATGTTGCCAGAAGCCCTCTCTTTCATATTTATGTTGCCAGAAGCCCTCTCTTTCATATTTATGCTGCCAGAAGCCCTCTCTTTCAATATTTATGTTGCCAGAAGCCCTCTCTTTCATATTTATGCTGCCAGAAGCCCTCTCTTTCATATTTATGCTGCCAGACGCCCTCTCTTTCAATATTTATGTTGCCAGAAGCCCTCTCTTTCATATTTATGTTGCCAGACGCCCTCTCTTTCATATTTATGCTGCCAGACGCCCTCTCTTTCAATATTTATGTTGCCAGAACCCCTCTCTTTCATATTTATGTTGCCAGACGCCCTCTCTTTCATATTTATGCTGCCAGACGCCCTCTCTTTCAATATTTATGTTGCCAGAACCCCTCTCTTTCATATTTATGTTGCCAGACGCCCTCTCTTTCATATTTATGTTGCCAGAAGCCCCCTCTTTCATATTTATGTTGCCAGAAGCCCTCTCTTTCATATTTATGTTGCCAGAAGCCCTCTCTTTCATATTTATGCTGCCAGACGCCCTCTCTTTCAATATTCATGTTGCCAGACGCCCTCTCTTTCATATTTATGCTGCCAGAAGCCCTCTCTTTCATATTTATGCTGCCAGACGCCCTCTCTTTCATATTTATGTTGCCAGACGCCCTCTCTTTCATATTTATGCTGCCAGAAGCCCTCTCTTTCATATTTATGTTGCCAGAAGCCCTCTCTTTCATATTTATGTTGCCAGAAGCCCTCTCTTTCAATATTCATGTTGCCAGACGCCCTCTCTTTCATATTTATGCTGCCAGAAGCCCTCTCTTTCATATTTATGCTGCCAGACGCCCTCTCTTTCATATTTATGCTGCCAGACGCCCTCTCTTTCATATTTATGCTGCCAGAAGCCCTCTCTTTCAATTTTTATGTTGCCAGAAGCCCTCTCTTTCATATTTATGCTGCCAGAACCCCTCTCTTTCATATTTATGTTGCCAGAAGCCCTCTCTTTCAATATTTATGCTGCCAGAAGCCCTCTCTTTCAATATTTATGTTGCCAGAAGCCCTCTCTTTCAATATTTATGCTGCCAGACGCCCTCTCTTTCATATTTATGTTGCCAGAAGCCCTCTCTTTCAATATTTATGTTGCCAGAAGCCCTCTCTTTCAATTTTTATGTTGCCAGAAGCCCTCTCTTTCATATTTATGCTGCCAGACGCCCTCTCTTTCATATTTATGTTGCCAGAAGCCCTCTCTTTCAATATTTATGCTGCCAGAAGCCCTCTCTTTCAATATTTATGTTGCCAGAAGCCCTCTCTTTCAATATTTATGCTGCCAGACGCCCTCTCTTTCAATATTTATGCTGCCAGACGCCCTCTCTTTCATATTTATGTTGCCAGAAGCCCTCTCTTTCAATATTTATGTTGCCAGAAGCCCTCTCTTTCAATATTTATGCTGCCAGACGCCCTCTCTTTCATATTTATGTTGCCAGAAGCCCTCTCTTTCAATATTTATGCTGCCAGACGCCCTCTCTTTCAATATTTATGTTGCCAGAAGCCCTCTCTTTCAATATTTATGTTGCCAGAAGCCCTCTCTTTCAATATTTATGCTGCCAGAAGCCCTCTCTTTCATATTTATGTTGCCAGATGCCCTCTCTTTCAATATTTATGTTGCCAGAAGCCCTCTCTTTCCTATTTATGTTGCCAGACGCCCTCTCTTTCAATATTTATGCTGCCAGAAGCCCTCTCTTTCATATTCATGTTGCCAGACGCCCTCTCTTTCATATTTATGTTGCCAGAAGCCCTCTCTTTCAATATTTATGTTGCCAGAAGCCCTCTCTTTCATATTTATGTTGCCAGACGCCCTCTCTTTCATATTCATGTTGCCAGACGCCCTCTCTTTCATATTTATGTTGCCAGAAGCCCTCTCTTTCATATTTATGTTGCCAGAAGCCCTCTCTTTCATATTTATGCTGCCAGACGCCCTCTCTTTCAATATTTATGTTGCCAGAAGCCCTCTCTTTCAATATTTATGTTGCCAGAAGCCCTCTCTTTCAATATTTATGCTGCCAGACGCCCTCTCTTTCATATTTATGTTGCCAGAAGCCCTCTCTTTCATATTTATGTTGCCAGAAGCCCTCTCTTTCATATTTATGTTGCCAGATGCCCTCTCTTTCAATATTTATGCTGCCAGACGCCCTCTCTTTCATATTTATGTTGCCAGAAGCCCTCTCTTTCATATTTATGTTGCCAGAAGCCCTCTCTTTCATATTTATGTTGCCAGAAGCCCTCTCTTTCATATTTATGTTGCCAGATGCCCTCTCTTTCAATATTTATGCTGCCAGACGCCCTCTCTTTCATATTTATGCTGCCAGACGCCCTCTCTTTCATATTTATGCTGCCAGACGCCCTCTCTTTCAATATTTATGCTGCCAGACGCCCTCTCTTTCAATATTTATGCTGCCAGACGCCCTCTCTTTCATATTTATGCTGCCAGACGCCGTCTCTTTCAATATTTATGCTGCCAGAAGCCCTCTCTTTCATATTTATGTTGCCAGAAGCCCTCTCTTTCAATATTTATGTTGCCAGAAGCCCTCTCTTTCAATATTTATGCTGCCAGACGCCCTCTCTTTCATATTTATGTTGCCAGAAGCCCTCTCTTTCAATATTCATGTTGCCAGAAGCCCTCTCTTTCATATTTATGCTGCCAGACGCCCTCTCTTTCATATTTATGTTGCCAGAAGCCCTCTCTTTCATATTTATGCTGCCAGAAGCCCTCTCTTTCATATTTATGCTGCCAGACGCCCTCTCTTTCATATTTATGCTGCCAGAAGCCCTCTCTTTCAATATTTATGTTGCCAGAAGCCCTCTCTTTCATATTTATGCTGCCAGACGCCCTCTCTTTCATATTTATGCTGCCAGAAGCCCTCTCTTTCATATTTATGTTGCCAGAAGCCCTCTCTTTCATATTTATGCTGCCAGACGCCCTCTCTTTCATATTTATGCTGCCAGAAGCCCTCTCTTTCAATATTTATGCTGCCAGAAGCCCTCTCTTTCATATTCATGTTGCCAGAAGCCCTCTCTTTCAATATTTATGCTGCCAGAAGCCCTCTCTTTCAATATTTATGCTGCCAGAAGCCCTCTCTTTCATATTCATGTTGCCAGACGCCCTCTCTTTCATATTTATGTTGCCAGAAGCCCTCTCTTTCAATTTTTATGTTGCCAGAAGCCCTCTCTTTCATATTTATGCTGCCAGACGCCCTCTCTTTCAATATTTATGTTGCCAGAAGCCCTCTCTTTCAATATTTATGTTGCCAGAAGCCCTCTCTTTCATATTTATGTTGCCAGAAGCCCTCTCTTTCAATATTTATGTTGCCAGAAGCCCTCTCTTTCAATATTTATGCTGCCAGACGCCCTCTCTTTCAATATTTATGCTGCCAGACGCCCTCTCTTTCATATTTATGCTGCCAGACGCCCTCTCTTTCAATATTTATGTTGCCAGAAGCCCTCTCTTTCAATTTTTATGTTGCCAGAAGCCCTCTCTTTCAATTTTTATGTTGCCAGAAGCCCTCTCTTTCATATTTATGCTGCCAGACGCCCTCTCTTTCAATATTTATGCTGCCAGACGCCCTCTCTTTCATATTTATGTTGCCAGAAGCCCTCTCTTTCATATTTATGCTGCCAGACGCCCTCTCTTTCAATATTTATGCTGCCAGACGCCCTCTCTTTCATATTTATGCTGCCAGACGCCCTCTCTTTCAATATTTATGCTGCCAGAAGCCCTCTCTTTCAATATTTATGTTGCCAGAAGCCCTCTCTTTCAATATTTATGTTGCCAGAAGCCCTCTCTTTCAATATTTATGCTGCCAGACGCCCTCTCTTTCAATATTTATGCTGCCAGACGCCCTCTCTTTCATATTTATGTTGCCAGAAGCCCTCTCTTTCATATTTATGCTGCCAGACGCCCTCTCTTTCAATATTTATGCTGCCAGACGCCCTCTCTTTCATATTTATGCTGCCAGACGCCCTCTCTTTCAATATTTATGCTGCCAGAAGCCCTCTCTTTCAATATTTATGTTGCCAGAAGCCCTCTCTTTCAATATTTATGTTGCCAGACGCCCTCTCTTTCAATATTTATGTTGCCAGAAGCCCTCTCTTTCAATATTTATGTTGCCAGACGCCCTCTCTTTCAATATTTATGTTGCCAGAAGCCCTCTCTTTCAATATTTATGTTGCCAGACGCCCTCTCTTTCAATATTTATGTTGCCAGAAGCCCTCTCTTTCAATATTTATGCTGCCAGACGCCCTCTCTTTCATATTTATGTTGCCAGAAGCCCTCTCTTTCAATATTTATGTTGCCAGACGCCCTCTCTTTCATATTTATGTTGCCAGAAGCCCTCTCTTTCATATTTATGTTGCCAGAAGCCCTCTCTTTCATATTTATGTTGCCAGAAGCCCTCTCTTTCAATATTTATGCTGCCAGAAGCCCTCTCTTTCAATATTTATGCTGCCAGAAGCCCTCTCTTTCAATATTTATGCTGCCAGACGCCCTCTCTTTCAATATTTATGCTGCCAGACGCCCTCTCTTTCATATTTATGTTGCCAGACGCCCTCTCTTTCATATTTATGTTGCCAGAAGCCCTCTCTTTCAATATTTATGCTGCCAGACGCCCTCTCTTTCATATTTATGTTGCCAGAAGCCCTCTCTTTCATATTTATGTTGCCAGAAGCCCTCTCTTTCAATATTTATGCTGCCAGAAGCCCTCTCTTTCAATATTTATGCTGCCAGAAGCCCTCTCTTTCATATTTATGTTGCCAGAAGCCCTCTCTTTCAATATTTATGCTCCCAGAAGCCCTCTCTTTCAATATTTATGTTGCCAGACGCCCTCTCTTTCAATATTTATGTTGCCAGAAGCCCTCTCTTTCAATATTTATGCTGCCAGAAGCCCTCTCTTTCATATTTATGTTGCCAGACGCCCTCTCTTTCATATTTATGTTGCCAGAAGCCCTCTCTTTCATATTTATGTTGCCAGACGCCCTCTCTTTCATATTTATGTTGCCAGACGCCCTCTCTTTCATATTTATGTTGCCAGACGCCCTCTCTTTCAATATTTATGTTGCCAGAAGCCCTCTCTTTCAATATTTATGCTGCCAGAAGCCCTCTCTTTCAATATTTATGTTGCCAGACGCCCTCTCTTTCATATTTATGTTGCCAGAAGCCCTCTCTTTCAATATTTATGTTGCCAGACGCCCTCTCTTTCATATTTATGTTGCCAGACGCCCTCTCTTTCAATATTTATGTTGCCAGACGCCCTCTCTTTCAATATTTATGTTGCCAGACGCCCTCTCTTTCATATTTATGTTGCCAGAAGCCCTCTCTTTCAATATTTATGCTGCCAGACGCCCTCTCTTTCATATTTATGCTGCCAGAAGCCCTCTCTTTCATATTTATGCTGCCAGAAGCCCTCTCTTTCAATATTTATGCTGCCAGAAGCCCTCTCTTTCATATTTATGTTGCCAGAAGCCCTCTCTTTCATATTTATGCTGCCAGACGCCCTCTCTTTCAATATTTATGCTGCCAGAAGCCCTCTCTTTCATATTTATGTTGCCAGAAGCCCTCTCTTTCAATATTTATGCTGCCAGACGCCCTCTCTTTCAATATTTATGCTGCCAGACGCCCTCTCTTTCAATATTTATGCTGCCAGAAGCCCTCTCTTTCATATTTATGTTGCCAGAAGCCCTCTCTTTCAATATTTAAGTTGCCAGACGCCCTCTCTTTCAATATTTATGCTGCCAGAAGCCCTCTCTTTCATATTTATGTTGCCAGAAGCCCTCTCTTTCAATATTTAAGTTGCCAGACGCCCTCTCTTTCAATATTTATGTTGCCAGAAGCCCTCTCTTTCAATATTTATGCTGCCAGAAGCCCTCTCTTTCATATTTATGTTGCCAGAAGCCCTCTCTTTCAATATTTATGTTGCCAGAAGCCCTCTCTTTCATATTTATGTTGCCAGACGCCCTCTCTTTCATATTTATGTTGCCAGAAGCCCTCTCTTTCAATATTTATGCTGCCAGACGCCCTCTCTTTCAATATTCATGTTGCCAGACGCCCTCTCTTTCATATTTATGTTGCCAGACGCCCTCTCTTTCATATTTATGTTGCCAGAAGCCCTCTCTTTCATATTTATGTTGCCAGAAGCCCTCTCTTTCATATTTATGTTGCCAGAAGCCCTCTCTTTCAATTTTTATGTTGCCAGAAGCCCTCTCTTTCATATTTATGCTGCCAGACGCCCTCTCTTTCAATATTTATGTTGCCAGAAGCCCTCTCTTTCATATTTATGTTGCCAGAAGCCCTCTCTTTCATATTTATGCTGCCAGAAGCCCTCTCTTTCATATTTATGCTGCCAGACGCCCTCTCTTTCAATATTTATGCTGCCAGACGCCCTCTCTTTCAATTTTCATGTTGCCAGAAGCCCTCTCTTTCATATTTATGTTACCAGAAGCCCTCTCTTTCAATATTTATGTTGCCAGAAGCCCTCTCTTTCAATTTTTATGTTGCCAGAAGCCCTCTCTTTCATATTTATGCTGCCAGACGCCCTCTCTTTCAATATTTATGCTGCCAGACGCCCTCTCTTTCATATTTATGCTGCCAGACGCCCTCTCTTTCATATTTATGTTGCCAGAAGCCCTCTCTTTCATATTTATGTTGCCAGAAGCCCTCTCTTTCAATTTTTATGTTGCCAGAAGCCCTCTCTTTCATATTTATGCTGCCAGACGCCCTCTCTTTCAATATTTATGTTGCCAGAAGCCCTCTCTTTCATATTTATGTTGCCAGAAGCCCTCTCTTTCAATATTTATGTTGCCAGAAGCCCTCTCTTTCATATTTATGCTGCCAGAAGCCCTCTCTTTCATATTTATGCTGCCAGACGCCCTCTCTTTCAATATTTATGCTGCCAGACGCCCTCTCTTTCAATTTTCATGTTGCCAGAAGCCCTCTCTTTCATATTTATGTTACCAGAAGCCCTCTCTTTCAATATTTATGTTGCCAGAAGCCCTCTCTTTCAATTTTTATGTTGCCAGAAGCCCTCTCTTTCATATTTATGCTGCCAGACGCCCTCTCTTTCAATATTTATGCTGCCAGACGCCCTCTCTTTCAATATTTATGTTGCCAGACGCCCTCTCTTTCAATATTTATGCTGCCAGACGCCCTCTCTTTCAATATTTATGCTGCCAGACGCCCTCTCTTTCATATTTATGCTGCCAGAAGCCCTCTCTTTCAATATTTATGCTGCCAGAAGCCCTCTCTTTCATATTTATGCTGCCAGACGCCCTCTCTTTCATATTTATGCTGCCAGACGCCCTCTCTTTCAATATTTATGCTGCCAGAAGCCCTCTCTTTCAATTTTTATGCTGCCAGAAGCCCTCTCTTTCATATTTATGCTGCCAGAAGCCCTCTCTTTCATATTTATGCTGCCAGACGCCCTCTCTTTCATATTTATGTTGCCAGACGCCCTCTCTTTCATATTTATGCTGCCAGACGCCCTCTCTTTCAATATTCATGTTGCCAGAAGCCCTCTCTTTCATATTTATGCTGCCAGACGCCCTCTCTTTCATATTTATGCTGCCAGACGCCCTCTCTTTCATATTCATGTTGCCAGAAGCCCTCTCTTTCATATTTATGTTGCCAGACGCCCTCTCTTTCATATTTATGCTGCCAGACGCCCTCTCTTTCAATATTCATGTTGCCAGAAGCCCTCTCTTTCATATTTATGCTGCCAGACGCCCTCTCTTTCATATTTATGTTGCCAGAAGCCCTCTCTTTCAATATTTATGCTGCCAGACGCCCTCTCTTTCAATATTTATGCTGCCAGAAGCCCTCTCTTTCAATATTTATGCTGCCAGACGCCCTCTCTTTCATATTTATGTTGCCAGAAGTCCTCTCTTTCATATTTATGTTGCCAGAAGCCCTCTCTTTCATATTTATGTTGCCAGAAGCCCTCTCTTTCATATTTATGCTGCCAGACGCCCTCTCTTTCATATTTATGCTGCCAGACGCCCTCTCTTTCAATATTTATGCTGCCAGAAGCCCTCTCTTTCATATTTATGCTGCCAGACGCCCTCTCTTTCAATATTTATGTTGCCAGAAGCCCTCTCTTTCATATGTATGTTGCCAGAAGCCCTCTCTTTCATATTTATGCTGCCAGAAGCCCTCTCTTTCATATTTATGCTGCCAGACGCCCTCTCTTTCAATATTTATGTTGCCAGAAGCCCTCTCTTTCATATTTATGTTGCCAGACGCCCTCTCTTTCAATATTTATGCTGCCAGAAGCCCTCTCTTTCATATTTATGTTGCCAGAAGCCCTCTCTTTCAATATTTATGCTGCCAGACGCCCTCTCTTTCAATATTTATGCTGCCAGACGCCCTCTCTTTCAATATTTATGCTGCCAGACGCCCTCTCTTTCATATTTATGCTGCCAGACGCCCTCTCTTTCAATATTTATGCTGCCAGACGCCCTCTCTTTCAATATTTATGTTGCCAGACGCCCTCTCTTTCATATTTATGCTGCCAGACGCCCTCTCTTTCAATATTTATGCTGCCAGAACCCCTCTCTTTCAATATTCATGTTGCCAGAAGCCCTCTCTTTCAATATTTATGCTGCCAGACGCCCTCTCTTTCAATATTTATGCTGCCAGACGCCCTCTCTTTCATATTTATGTTGCCAGAAGCCCTCTCTTTCATATTTATGCTGCCAGAAGCCCTCTCTTTCAATATTTATGTTGCCAGAAGCCCTCTCTTTCATATTTATGCTGCCAGAAGCCCTCTCTTTCAATATTTATGTTGCCAGAAGCCCTCTCTTTCATATTTATGCTGCCAGAAGCCCTCTCTTTCAATATTTATGCTGCCAGACGCCCTCTCTTTCATATTTATGCTGCCAGAAGCCCTCTCTTTCAATATTTATGTTGCCAGAAGCCCTCTCTTTCATATTTATGCTGCCAGAAGCCCTCTCTTTCAATATTTATGCTGCCAGAAGCCCTCTCTTTCAATATTTATGTTGCCAGATTCCCTCTCTTTCAATATTTATGCTGCCAGAAGCCCTCTCTTTCAATATTTATGCTGCCAGACGCCCTCTCTTTCAATATTTATGCTGCCAGATGCCCTCTCTTTCATATTTATGTTGCCAGAAGCCCTCTCTTTCATATTTATGCTGCCAGAAGCCCTCTCTTTCAATATTTATGTTGCCAGAAGCCCTCTCTTTCATATTTATGCTGCCAGAAGCCCTCTCTTTCAATATTTATGTTGCCAGAAGCCCTCTCTTTCATATTTATGCTGCCAGAAGCCCTCTCTTTCAATATTTATGCTGCCAGACGCCCTCTCTTTCATATTTATGCTGCCAGAAGCCCTCTCTTTCAATATTTATGTTGCCAGAAGCCCTCTCTTTCATATTTATGCTGCCAGAAGCCCTCTCTTTCAATATTTATGCTGCCAGAAGCCCTCTCTTTCAATATTTATGTTGCCAGATTCCCTCTCTTTCAATATTTATGCTGCCAGAAGCCCTCTCTTTCAATATTTATGCTGCCAGACGCCCTCTCTTTCATATTTATGTTGCCAGAAGCCCTCTCTTTCATAGTTATGTTGCCAGAAGCCCTCTCTTTCAATATTTATGCTGCCAGACGCCCTCTCTTTCATATTTATGTTGCCAGAAGCCCTCTCTTTCATATTTATGCTGCCAGAAGCCCTCTCTTTCAATATTTATGTTGCCAGAAGCCCTCTCTTTCAATATTTATGCTGCCAGAAGCCCTCTCTTTCATATTTATGCTGCCAGACGCCCTCTCTTTCAATATTTATGTTGCCAGATTCCCTCTCTTTCAATATTTATGCTGCCAGACGCCCTCTCTTTCAATATTTATGCTGCCAGACGCCCTCTCTTTCATATTTATGTTGCCAGAAGCCCTCTCTTTCATATTTATGCTGCCAGAAGCCCTCTCTTTCAATATTTATGTTGCCAGAAGCCCTCTCTTTCAATATTTATGCTGCCAGAAGCCCTCTCTTTCATATTTATGCTGCCAGACGCCCTCTCTATCAATATTTATGTTGCCAGAAGCCCTCTCTTTCATATTTATGCTGCCAGACGCCCTCTCTTTCATATTTATGTTGCCAGAAGCCCTCTCTTTCAATATTTATGTTGCCAGACGCCCTCTCTTTCATATTTATGCTGCCAGACGCCCTCTCTTTCAATATTTATGTTGCCAGAAGCCCTCTCTTTCAATATTTATGTTGCCAGAAGCCCTCTCTTTCAATATTTATGCTGCCAGAAGCCCTCTCTTTCATATTTATGTTGCCAGAAGCCCTCTCTTTCAATATTTATGTTGCCAGACGCCCTCTCTTTCATATTTATGTTGCCAGAAGCCCTCTCTTTCAATATTTATGCTGCCAGAAGCCCTCTCTTTCATATTTATGTTGCCAGACGCCCCCTCTTTCATATTTATGTTGCCAGAAGCCCTCTCTTTCATATTTATGTTGCCAGAAGCCCTCTCTTTCATATTTATGCTGCCAGACGCCCTCTCTTTCATATTTATGTTGCCAGAAGCCCTCTCTTTCAATATTTATGTTGCCAGAAGCCCTCTCTTTCAATATTTATGCTGCCAGAAGCCCTCTCTTTCATATTTATGTTGCCAGAAGCCCTCTCTTTCATATTTATGTTGCCAGAAGCCCTCTCTTTCAATATTTATGTTGCCAGACGCCCTCTCTTTCATATTTATGTTGCCAGACGCCCTCTCTTTCATATTTATGTTGCCAGAAGCCCTCTCTTTCAATATTTATGTTGCCAGACGCCCTCTCTTTCATATTTATGCTGCCAGAAGCCCTCTCTTTCATATTTATGTTGCCAGAAGCCCTCTCTTTCATATTTATGCTGCCAGACGCCCTCTCTTTCATATTTATGTTGCCAGAAGCCCTCTCTTTCATATTTATGTTGCCAGAAGCCCTCTCTTTCAATATTTATGCTGCCAGAAGCCCTCTCTTTCATATTTATGTTGCCAGAAGCCCTCTCTTTCAATATTTATGTTGCCAGACGCCCTCTCTTTCATATTTATGTTGCCAGAAGCCCTCTCTTTCAATATTTATGCTGCCAGAAGCCCTCTCTTTCATATTTATGCTGCCAGAAGCCCTCTCTTTCAATATTCATGTTGCCAGAAGCCCTCTCTTTCATATTTATGCTGCCAGAAGCCCTCTCTTTCATATTTATGCTGCCAGACGCCCTCTCTTTCATATTTATGCTGCCAGAAGCCCTCTCTTTCATATTCATGTTGCCAGAAGCCCTCTCTTTCATATTTATGTTGCCAGAAGCCCTCTCTTTCATATTTATGCTGCCAGAAGCCCTCTCTTTCAATATTCATGTTGCCAGAAGCCCTCTCTTTCATATTTATGCTGCCAGAAGCCCTCTCTTTCATATTTATGCTGCCAGAAGCCCTCTCTTTCAATATTCATGTTGCCAGAAGCCCTCTCTTTCAATATTCATGTTGCCAGAAGCCCTCTCTTTCAATATTTATGCTGCCAGAAGCCCTCTCTTTCATATTTATGCTGCCAGAAGCCCTCTCTTTCAATATTCATGTTGCCAGAAGCCCTCTCTTTCATATTTATGCTGCCAGAAGCCCTCTCTTTCATATTTATGCTGCCAGACGCCCTCTCTTTCATATTTATGCTGCCAGAAGCCCTCTCTTTCATATTCATGTTGCCAGAAGCCCTCTCTTTCATATTTATGTTGCCAGAAGCCCTCTCTTTCATATTTATGTTGCCAGACGCCCTCTCTTTCATATTTATGTTGCCAGAAGCCCTCTCTTTCATATTCATGTTGCCAGACGCCCTCTCTTTCATATTTATGCTGCCAGAAGCCCTCTCTTTCATATTTATGCTGCCAGACGCCCTCTCTTTCATATTTATGCTGCCAGAAGCCCTCTCTTTCATATTTATGTTGCCAGAAGCCCTCTCTTTCAATATTTATGTTGCCAGAAGCCCTCTCTTTCATATTTATGCTGCCAGAAGCCCTCTCTTTCATATTCATGTTGCCAGACGCCCTCTCTTTCATATTTATGTTGCCAGAAGCCCTCTCTTTCATATTCATGTTGCCAGACGCCCTCTCTTTCAATATTTATGTTGCCAGAAGCCCTCTCTTTCATATTTATGTTCCAGACGCCCTCTCTTTCATATTTATGCTGCCAGACGCCCTCTCTTTCAATATTCATGTTGCCAGAAGCCCTCTCTTTCAATATTTATGTTGCCAGAAGCCCTCTCTTTCATATTCATGTTGCCAGACGCCCTCTCTTTCAATATTTATGTTGCCAGAAGCCCTCTCTTTCATATTTATGTTGCCAGAAGCCCTCTCTTTCATATTTATGTTGCCAGAAGCCCTCTCTTTCATATTTATGTTGCCAGAAGCCCTCTCTTTCATATTTATGTTGCCAGAAGCCCTCTCTTTCAATATTTATGTTGCCAGAAGCCCTCTCTTTCAATATTTATGCTGCCAGAAGCCCTCTCTTTCATATTTATGCTGCCAGAAGCCCTCTCTTTCATATTCATGTTGCCAGACGCCCTCTCTTTCATATTTATGCTGCCAGACGCCCTCTCTTTCAATATTTATGCTGCCAGAAGCCCTCTCTTTCATATTCATGTTGCCAGAAGCCCTCTCTTTCATATTTATGTTGCCAGAAGCCCTCTCTTTCATATTTATGTTGCCAGAAGCCCTCTCTTTCATATTTATGTTGCCAGAAGCCCTCTCTTTCAATATTTATGTTGCCAGAAGCCCTCTCTTTCAATATTTATGCTGCCAGAAGCCCTCTCTTTCATATTTATGTTGCCAGAAGCCCTCTCTTTCATATTTATGTTGCCAGAAGCCCTCTCTTTCATATTTATGTTGCCAGAAGCCCTCTCTTTCATATTTATGCTGCCAGAAGCCCTCTCTTTCATATTTATGCTGCCAGACGCCCTCTCTTTCATATTTATGCTGCCAGACGCCCTCTCTTTCATATTTATGCTGCCAGACGCCCTCTCTTTCAATATTTATGTTGCCAGAAGCCCTCTCTTTCATATTCATGTTGCCAGAAGCCCTCTCTTTCAATATTTATGCTGCCAGACGCCCTCTCTTTCAATATTTATGCTGCCAGACGCCCTCTCTTTCATATTTATGTTGCCAGACGCCCTCTCTTTCAATATTTATGTTGCCAGAACCCCTCTCTTTCAATATTTATGTTGCCAGAAGCCCTCTCTTTCAATATTTATGTTGCCAGAACCCCTCTCTTTCATATTTATGTTGCCAGAACCCCTCTCTTTCATATTTATGTTGCCAGAAGCCCTCTCTTTCAATATTTATGTTGCCAGAAGCCCTCTCTTTCAATATTTATGTTGCCAGAAGCCCTCTCTTTCATATTTATGTTGCCAGAAGCCCTCTCTTTCATATTTATGCTGCCAGAAGCCCTCTCTTTCAATATTTATGTTGCCAGAAGCCCTCTCTTTCAATATTTATGTTGCCAGAAGCCCTCTCTTTCATATTTATGCTGCCAGACGCCCTCTCTTTCATATTTATGTTGCCAGAAGCCCTCTCTTTCATATTTATGTTGCCAGAAGCCCTCTCTTTCAATATTTATGCTGCCAGACGCCCTCTCTTTCATATTTATGCTGCCAGAAGCCCTCTCTTTCATATTTATGTTGCCAGAAGCCCTCTCTTTCATATTTATGTTGCCAGAAGCCCTCTCTTTCAATATTTATGTTGCCAGAAGCCCTCTCTTTCAATATTTATGCTGCCAGAAGCCCTCTCTTTCATATTTATGCTGCCAGAAGCCCTCTCTTTCATATTTATGTTGCCAGAAGCCCTCTCTTTCATATTTATGTTGCCAGAAGCCCTCTCTTTCAATATTTATGCTGCCAGAAGCCCTCTCTTTCATATTTATGTTGCCAGAAGCCCTCTCTTTCAATATTTATGTTGCCAGAAGCCCTCTCTTTCATATTTATGTTGCCAGAAGCGCTCTCTTTCATATTTATGTTGCCAGAAGCCCTCTCTTTCAATATTTATGTTGCCAGAAGCCCTCTCTTTCAATATTTATGCTGCCAGAAGCCCTCTCTTTCATATTTATGCTGCCAGAAGCCCTCTCTTTCATATTTATGTTGCCAGAACCCCTCTCTTTCAATATTTATGTTGCCAGAACCCCTCTCTTTCAATATTTATGTTGCCAGAAGCCCTCTCTTTCATATTTATGCTGCCAGACGCCCTCTCTTTCATATTTATGTTGCCAGAACCCCTCTCTTTCAATATTTATGTTGCCAGAAGCCCTCTCTTTCAATATTTATGTTGCCAGATTCCCTCTCTTTCAATATTTATGTTGCCAGAAGCCCTCTCTTTCATATTTATGCTGCCAGAAGCCCTCTCTTTCATATTTATGTTGCCAGAAGCCCTCTCTTTCAATATTCATGCTGCCAGAAGCCCTCTCTTTCAATATTTATGTGCCAGAAGCCCTCTCTTTCATATTTATGTTGCCAGAAGCCCTCTCTTTCATATTTATGCTGCCAGAAGCCCTCTCTTTCAATATTTATGTTGCCAGACGCCCTCTCTTTCATATTTATGCTGCCAGAAGCCCTCTCTTTCATATTTATGTTGCCAGAAGCCCTCTCTTTCATATTTATGTTGCCAGAAGCCCTCTCTTTCAATATTTATGTTGCCAGAAGCCCTCTCTTTCATATTTATGTTGCCAGAAGCCCTCTCTTTCAATATTTATGTGCCAGAAGCCCTCTCTTTCATATTTATGTTGCCAGAAGCCCTCTCTTTCAATATTTATGTTGCCAGAAGCCCTCTCTTTCATATTTATGCTGCCAGAACCCCTCTCTTTCAATATTTATGTTGCCAGAAGCCCTCTCTTTCAATATTTATGTTGCCAGACGCCCTCTCTTTCATATTTATGTTGCCAGAAGCCCTCTCTTTCATATTTATGTTGCCAGAAGCCCTCTCTTTCATATTTATGTTGCCAGAAGCCCTCTCTTTCATATTTATGCTGCCAGAAGCCCTCTCTTTCATATTTATGCTGCCAGAAGCCCTCTCTTTCATATTTATGTTGCCAGACGCCCTCTCTTTCAATATTTATGCTTCCAGAAGCCCTCTCTTTCAATATTTATGCTGCCAGAAGCCCTCTCTTTCAATATTTATGCTGCCAGACGCCCTCTCTTTCATATTTATGTTGCCAGAAGCCCTCTCTTTCAATATTTATGCTGCCAGACGCCCTCTCTTTCATATTTATGTTGCCAGAAGCCCTCTCTTTTATATTTATGTTGCCAGAAGCCCTCTCTTTCAATATTTATGTTGCCAGAAGCCCTCTCTTTCATATTTATGTTGCCAGAAGCCCTCTCTTTCATATTTATGCTGCCAGAAGCCCTCTCTTTCAATATTTATGTTGCCAGACGCCCTCTCTTTCATATTTATGCTGCCAGAAGCCCTCTCTTTCAATATTTATGCTGCCAGAAGCCCTCTCTTTCAATATTTATGCTGCCAGAAGCCCTCTCTTTCAATATTTATGCTGCCAGACGCCCTCTCTTTCATATTTATGTTGCCAGACGCCCTCTCTTTCAATATTTATGTTGCCAGAACCCCTCTCTTTCATATTTATGCTGCCAGAAGCCCTCTCTTTCAATATTTATGCTGCCAGACGCCCTCTCTTTCATATTTATGCTGCCAGAAGCCCTCTCTTTCAATATTTATGTTGCCAGAAGCCCTCTCTTTCATATTTATGCTGCCAGAAGCCCTCTCTTTCAATATTTATGCTGCCAGAAGCCCTCTCTTTCATATTTATGCTGCCAGAAGCCCTCTCTTTCAATATTTATGCTGCCAGAAGCCCTCTCTTTCAATATTTATGTTGCCAGAAGCCCTCTCTTTCATATTTATGCTGCCAGAAGCCCTCTCTTTCAATATTTATGCTGCCAGAAGCCCTCTCTTTCATATTTATGCTGCCAGAAGCCCTCTCTTTCAATATTTATGCTGCCAGAAGCCCTCTCTTTCAATATTTATGTTGCCAGAAGCCCTCTCTTTCATATTTATGCTGCCAGAAGCCCTCTCTTTCAATATTTATGCTGCCAGAAGCCCTCTCTTTCATATTTATGCTGCCAGAAGCCCTCTCTTTCAATATTTATGCTGCCAGAAGCCCTCTCTTTCAATATTTATGTTGCCAGAAGCCCTCTCTTTCATATTTATGCTGCCAGAAGCCCTCTCTTTCATATTTATGCTGCCAGAAGCCCTCTCTTTCAATATTTATGCTGCCAGAAGCCCTCTCTTTCATATTTATGCTGCCAGAAGCCCTCTCTTTCAATATTTA
Source organism: Ascaphus truei (assembly GCF_040206685.1). Classification (NCBI taxonomy): domain Eukaryota; kingdom Metazoa; phylum Chordata; class Amphibia; order Anura; family Ascaphidae; genus Ascaphus; species Ascaphus truei. The sequence continues at coordinate 505,227 of NW_027455334.1, forward strand.
TGCTGCCAGAAGCCCTCTCTTTCAATATTTATGTTGCCAGAAGCCCTCTCTTTCATATTTATGCTGCCAGAAGCCCTCTCTTTCAATATTTATGCTGCCAGAAGCCCTCTCTTTCATATTTATGCTGCCAGAAGCCCTCTCTTTCAATATTTATGTTGCCAGAAGCCCTCTCTTTCATATTTATGCTGCCAGAAGCCCTCTCTTTCAATATTTATGCTGCCAGAAGCCCTCTCTTTCATATTTATGCTGCCAGAAGCCCTCTCTTTCAATATTTATGCTGCCAGAAGCCCTCTCTTTCAATATTTATGTTGCCAGAAGCCCTCTCTTTCATATTTATGCTGCCAGAAGCCCTCTCTTTCATATTTATGCTGCCAGAAGCCCTCTCTTTCAATATTTATGCTGCCAGAAGCCCTCTCTTTCAATATTTATGCTGCCAGAAGCCCTCTCTTTCAATATTTATGTTGCCAGAAGCCCTCTCTTTCATATTTATGCTGCCAGAAGCCCTCTCTTTCATATTTATGCTGCCAGAAGCCCTCTCTTTCAATATTTATGCTGCCAGAAGCCCTCTCTTTCAATATTTATGCTGCCAGAAGCCCTCTCTTTCAATATTTATGTTGCCAAAAGCCCTCTCTTTCATATTTATGTTGCCAGAAGCCCTCTCTTTCATATTTATGCTGCCAGAAGCCCTCTCTTTCAATATTTATGTTGCCAGAAGCCCTCTCTTTCATATTTATGTTGCCAGAAGCCCTCTCTTTCAATATTTATGCTGCCAGAAGCCCTCTCTTTCAATATTTATGTTGCCAGAAGCCCTCTCTTTCATATTTATGCTGCCAGAAGCCCTCTCTTTCAATATTTATGTTGCCAGAAGCCCTCTCTTTCAATATTTATGTTGCCAGACGCCCTCTCTTTCATATTTATGTTGCCAGAAGCCCTCTCTTTCAATATTTATGTTGCCAGAAGCCCTCTCTTTCAATATTTATGTTGCCAGACGCCCTCTCTTTCATATTTATGTTGCCAGAAGCCCTCTCTTTCATATTTATGTTGCTAGAAGCCCTCTCTTTCAATATTTATGTTGCCAGACGCCCTCTCTTTCATATTTATGCTGCCAGAAGCCCTCTCTTTCAATATTTATGTTGCCAGAAGCCCTCTCTTTCATATTTATGCTGCCAGAAGCCCTCTCTTTCATATTTATGTTGCCAGAAGCCCTCTCTTTCATATTTATGTTGCCAGAAGCCCTCTCTTTCATATTTATGTTGCCAGAAGCCCTCTCTTTCATATTTATGTTGCCAGAAGCCCTCTCTTTCATATTTATGTTGCCAGAAGCCCTCTCTTTCATATTTATGTTGCCAGAAGCCCTCTCTTTCATATTTATGTTGCCAGAAGCCCTCTCTTTCATATTTATGTTGCCAGAAGCCCTCTCTTTCATATTTATGTTGCCAGAAGCCCTCTCTTTCATATTTATGCTGCCAGAAGCCCTCTCTTTCAATATTTATGCTGCCAGAAGCCCTCTCTTTCAATATTTATGTTGCCAGAAGCCCTCTCTTTCATATTTATGCTGCCAGAAGCCCTCTCTTTCATATTTATGTTGCCAGAAGCCCTCTCTTTCATATTTATGCTGCCAGACGCCCTCTCTTTCATATTTATGCTGCCAGAAGCCCTCTCTTTCAATATTTATGCTGCCAGAAGCCCTCTCTTTCAATATTTATGTTGCCAGAAGCCCTCTCTTTCATATTTATGCTGCCAGAAGCCCTCTCTTTCAATATTTATGTTGCCAGAAGCCCTCTCTTTCATATTTATGTTGCCAGAAGCCCTCTCTTTCATATTTATGTTGCCAGAAGCCCTCTCTTTCAATATTTATGTTGCCAGACGCCCTCTCTTTCATATTTATGCTGCCAGAAGCCCTCTCTTTCAATATTTATGTTGCCAGAAGCCCTCTCTTTCATATTTATGTTGCCAGACGCCCTCTCTTTCATATTTATGTTGCCAGAAGCCCTCTCTTTCATATTTATGTTGCCAGAAGCCCTCTCTTTCATATTTATGTTGCCAGAAGCCCTCTCTTTCATATTTATGCTGCCAGAAGCCCTCTCTTTCAATATTTATGTTGCCAGAAGCCCTCTCTTTCATATTTATGCTGCCAGAAGCCCTCTCTTTCAATATTTATGTTGCCAGAAGCCCTCTCTTTCATATTTATGTTGCCAGAAGCCCTCTCTTTCATATTTATGTTGCCAGAAGCCCTCTCTTTCAATATTTATGTTGCCAGACGCCCTCTCTTTCATATTTATGCTGCCAGAAGCCCTCTCTTTCAATATTTATGTTGCCAGAAGCCCTCTCTTTCAATATTTATGTTGCCAGACGCCCTCTCTTTCATATTTATGCTGCCAGAAGCCCTCTCTTTCAATATTTATGTTGCCAGAAGCCCTCTCTTTCAATATTTATGTTGCCAGAAGCCCTCTCTTTCATATTTATGCTGCCAGAAGCCCTCTCTTTCAATATTTATGTTGCCAGACGCCCTCTCTTTCATATTTATGCTGCCAGAAGCCCTCTCTTTCATATTTATGCTGCCAGAAGCCCTCTCTTTCATATTTATGTTGCCAGAAGCCCTCTCTTTCATATTTATGTTGCCAGAAGCCCTCTCTTTCATATTTATGTTGCCAGAAGCCCTCTCTTTCATATTTATGTTGCCAGAAGCCCTCTCTTTCATATTTATGTTGCCAGAAGCCCTCTCTTTCATATTTATGTTGCCAGAAGCCCTCTCTTTCATATTTATGTTGCCAGAAGCCCTCTCTTTCATATTTATGTTGCCAGAAGCCCTCTCTTTCATATTTATGTTGCCAGAAGCCCTCTCTTTCAATATTTAGCATGTTTACTCATTAGTGTAAATGCTACTTCATATAAAGCAGGTTATGGGACACAGGGGTCTATGCAGTAAGCAGCAAAAAAACATGTCTATTTTAGGCGAAAAGTGCCTTCTCGCCTCGCCAATGGTGGAAAAAAAAAAACCGCCACAAAAACTGGCGTTTTATTTTATTCTCGCCACTTTCTCGCCCCTTACTGAATAGGGGTAGGCGTTTTTGGCAGGAAACTGGCGAGAAGTGCCTTTTCGCCGCTTACTGCATGAGGCCCACAGTGTTAAATGACCATCATGCTTCTTATCACATCCCAGTATCTGGATATCTCCTATTATCACACGCTGGTCACACCTGACAGCGCGCACAGGCGGAGCTCAGAATGTGACACACACTCATTCTACATTTCAAAAAACCACCATGTTTATTTTCAACCTGACGTCCGTGGTTACAGCCCAACCGCCTGCGTTCTATGGGAGTGATGTCACCACTCTGCCACTAACCAGCTGTCCGTGGACCTGAGAAGACCATCTTCTGAGACGTGGAGGAGACTGCAGAGACTTCAACGCCCATTTGGACCATATTTATTTTTTGTTTCAATCTGATTTTATTTTTGGACCATATTTATAACCATTATTAGTATATTAGATTTATTAGTGTAATAGATTAGATTTATTAGCTTTATAGATTACTAGTTGATATACCGGGCTTTGCCCGGGTTTGCAGGGGCGCGGGGGGGGGGGTGAAAGGCAGGGGGGGGTGATTAGATTTATTAGTGTAATAGATTAGATTTATCAGCTTTATAGATTATATATTAGTTTAATAGATTTTATATATATATATTAGTATAATAGATTAGATTTATTAGTGTAATAGATTAGATTTAAGAGTATTTAAGTCCCCCCCTTGTATAACTTCTCTCCCCCCTCCCTGTATAACTTCTCTCCCCCCTCCCTGTATAACTTCTCTCCCCCCTCCCTGTATAACTTCTCTCCCCCCTCCCTGTATAACTTCTCTCCCCCCTCCCTGTATAACTTCTCTCCCCCCTCTCTGTATAACTTCTCTCCCCCCTCCCTGTATAACTTCTCTCCCCCCTCCCTGTATAACTTCTCTCCCCCTCTCTGTATAACTTCTCTCCCCCCTCCCTGTATAACTTCTCTCCCCCTCTCTGTATAACTTCTCTCTCCCCTCCCTGTATAACTTCTCTCCCCCCTCCCTGTATAACTTCTCTCCCACCTCCCTGTATAACTTCTCTCCCCCCTCCCTGTATAACTTCTCTCCCCCTCCCTGTATAACTTCTCTCCCCCCTCTCTGTATAACTTCTCTCCCCCCTCCCTGTATAACTTCTCTCCCCCCTCCCTGTATAACTTCTCTCCCCCCTCCCTGTATAACTTCTCTCCCCCCTCCCTGTATAACTTCTCTCCCCCCTCCCTGTATAACTTCTCTCCCCCCTCCCTGTATAACTTCTCTCCCCCCTCTCTGTATAACTTCTCTCCCCCCTCCCTGTATAACTTCTCTCCCTTGCACACAGTTGACATCTTTTCGAAGTCTCTTATTTTTTAGATCCTCCGAGCTGAGCGACTTCTAGAAGGGGTCAGCGGAGAAATCCCGATCGCAGCGCCTCCCAGCGCGCGGTCAAAGCACTTCCCCGGGAGATGGAGCCGCGCCGGGTAAGATCTGATTAAAGGACAACCTCAGAATGCATCAAAACACCGTGTGATGTGGCACGTAACAGGAGGATATAGGGGGGAGATCTGACTGCCGGGGGGTCCCTGTGTGAGAAGCTGGGACACTTCCAATTACCAGTGCACCATAGGAAATGTAACATCCAAATAAACACCCAATATGGCTACTTATTAAGTATTTATTGAATGACTGGCATATGTTTCTATTGAATAAAGGTCTTTAGTTACCCGTTAGGTCTGGTCCCCTGTCAGGTACTACACATGTGTCACTTTATACTTCAAAGACAACGTGGAGAAAAACATTGAGGCCATATTTACTCAGCGGTGCTGGACCACAAGACACCGCCTGGTGCCGGAAGACATACTGCTCTTTCGTATGAATGGGCTGTAAGGGATCTTATGAAATAGCACTGCTTAGTAAATATGGCCCTGAATGAGCTATATGTTAGCTAAAGTGTCATTCAAACGGCATTATTACTGTAGCAAGTCATGTGCAGCGTGTTGCTGTGTGAAGTAATCAGAGACTCCTGCTATAACATGCCACATTGGGTGAGCATTGGGGTCTTCTGCTTCTATTGTGATAGTATCTGCAGGGTCAGAAAAGACAGACGCCCTGGCTGTGCTCAAAGCTGTGAAATGCAGCAAGCTTAAGCTTATAGGGGACAATGTTAAATGGTTTTGAAGCAAAAGGTGGCACTGTGTGCTCATTTGCATGTCATTTCCCAGAATCCCTTGCTGCAGTGGACGTGCTGTGTGCTGGGTGATAATGGGGAAAGGCGGGGTTGCAGACCTGTCTAAGACATGTGAATGTGCTCACAAGTGATATTTCCATTTGCTATATGCTTTACTGTGGAGGGTTTTAGTCACTTGTATATATTTTGAGGGGGGGAGGGATTGAGTGTGAGGAGGGGTAATTGATGGAGGGGGGAGAGTGAGAGGTGAGACGGAGGGGAGAAAAATACATGGGAAGAGGGAGGGAAATAGAGGGGGCTCACCGGGTGTGAAATAGGGGGGCTCATGAGGCGTGAAATGGGGGGGGCTCGCAACTCCGCCAACGGGGTGGGGGGGGGGGGCGGTAATAACGCTATTATTATTATTTATAAATGACCTGACTGTCACGTCACGTTATTTTTTCTCAATTTCATTCCAAGTATTCTCCAATTTATATTCTATTCCGTAACAAATCTGTCAGGGGTCTTGGGAGCGAGCGCCCGTCCGAGGATTTTTTTAGGAAATAGAATATGAATTGGTGCAAATTGGTGCAAATTGGTGCCTGCTTGGAGTGAAATTTAGAACATTTATAAGTAACATACCAGCAGCCATACTGCACATGGCGAGCGATACTGATCTTACTGCTCCTCTCCCACAAATTCCAAGATTATTGCACCCCTCCTCATCCTCTTACCCCCGCTCAGCCTCTCTCACCCCTCCTCATCCTCTTACCCCCGCTCAGCCTCTCTCACCCCTCGTCCTCTCACACCCCTCCCCCCCCCCCACACGTATATGTCCGGTATTATCTCTCAGTTTTTACCGGACAGAGTAACCAAATACCGGGCTGTCCGGGTCAGTACCGGACACCGGGCAACGCTGCTTACAGACACCCTCCTCCTGTCTGAGCGTTCTTCCCACTTAGATTGTAAGCTCATCGGGGAAAAGATTATTTTTCTAATGATTATTATGTCACGTATATTACTGCTGTGAGGCGCTACGTATATAGAGGGGGCTATATAAATAGAAATATACATACGTATATAATATTTATGTCAGCGTTCATGTTCTTTTGGGTGCATCTTGTGTCTCTTTTCATGTCTCTCTGTATCTATCTCGCTGTATCTCTCATATCACCTCTCTCATTTATCTGTGTGTCTCCTCCGTCTCTCACTGCTGCAGTGCTAGAGTCCTAAAGAAAAAAAGGGGGGGGGGGTGTCTGCCACTTATCACCTAGCATACGGTGCTTACACTGCTGCAAGGGATTCTGGGAAATGACATGCAAATGGCAACACAATGTGTCGCCTTTTGCCTGAAATCCATTTTTTACATGGAACTCTTATAAGCAAATACTTCACTGTTCACAGCTTTTAAGCATAGCATGGGATTAGATGCAAAGCCAGTTTGTGCTTAAAAGCTGCGTGGACAACGAAGCATTTGCTTATAAGGGTTCCATGTAAAAATGTGTTTTAGGCAAAAGGTGGCAAATTGTGTGCCTATTTGCATGTCATTTCCCAGAATCCCTTGCTGCAGTGGAAACACTGTATGCTAGGTGGTAATGGTGAAAGGCAGGGTTGCAGACCTGTCTAAGACGTGAATGTGCTCACAAGTGATGATATATAAAATACTTTTTTTGTTAAATCACACTGTACAATTGAGTGTGCACTCTCTCTTACCCCCCTCCCTCTCTCATCCCCCTCCCACTCCTCTTCCTCTCTTCCCCCTCCCTCCTGCCCTCACTTACCAGGCGGTCGAGAGGTGAGTGAGAGGGATATTGGAGTGAGAGGATGAGTGAGACTCAGGAGATATGCATGACAGGCTGTATGAGGTGTAGGTGCTAGAGGGGTGAGTGAGAGGGATATTGGAGTGAGAGGGTGAGTGAGACTCAGGAGATATGCAGGACAGGCTGTATGAGGTGAAGGTGCTAGAGGGGTGAGTGAGAGGGATATTGGAGTGAGAGGGTGAGTGAGACTAAGGAGATATGCAGGAAGGGCTGTATGAGGTGAAGGTGCTAGAGGGGTGAGTGAGACTCAGGAGATATGCAGGAAGGGCTGTATGAGGTGAAGGTGCTAGAGGGGTGAGTGTGAGGGATATTGGAGTGAGAGGGTGAGTGAGACTCAGGAGATATGCAGGACGGGCTGTATGAGGTGAAGGTGCTAGAGGAGTGAGTGAGAGGGATATTGGAGTGACAGGGTGAGTGAGACTCAGGAGATATGCGGGAGGAAAATATAATCTTGGACAAATAGACCCAAACAGATTATTATTTAATTTCTGCCTCACTCCCGCAGGGCTTGGGAAAGACACATGAGAAGACAGGAGGAGGAGAGCTGGCTGTGGACGAATGGCAGGAGCTCTATAACAGCGGCTTATGGGCTAGCAATATGTTGGCCCTTACCGAGTTCCTGGAGGACTGTGTGACCGAGTCCAGCCTCGGTGATAGCGGCAGTGTGCTCAGGCATGTTACCGCCGACTGGATGTTGGAGGACATGGAAAGCGAGGTCGATGTGAGTATCTGTTCCAGGCGCCGTGTCACTAATGAGTAGGAGCAGGTAGCTTAAACTCGTCCCCTTTAAATGCACACCTAGTCCTTCTAGTTCCTGTAACTTTATTGGGTGGGGATAACAGGAACATACAGGAACTTGCAGGTAGTATTTGTGAGAGGAAGGTGAAACAGAAAGCATTTTCTAAGGGCGCCGTGGAAGATACGCGTACTCACTACTGGTGCTGGGAGTAAAAGAACGCACATTTTCCTGTGCAGACAGGAATAAGCAATGGGGCAAACTAGTAACAAAACATAGCAGGGGGAGAAGGCTTAACCAGCTCAAGTATTGGGCAGAGGGAGGTTGCCAAGGCAACTGGCAGAAGCTAAGGGAAACCACAGGGGGTAGCAACATTGTTGCAACTACACTGAGGAGCTGGTCATGGAGGACACTGTGGATGTAACTTCCAGCAGACCAGGAGCTGAGCTTCACTCTCTCATATCACCATCTACAGCAGCTTCTAGTGTGTGTTACATGGAGACATTTCCCAAACAGACACGTTCATTATTCACTGCTCCCCAACATCAGGCGTTATCACCCAACACATATACCCTGCGCACGTCACAGGACGGTATTATCAGCATAAAATAACGCCCCAAGTAATTACACACAAAATGATTCTGCAAAGCAGCGTTTATAGCAATGTAAAGGGGAAATGAAAGGGATTTTTATCCCCGGAAATGGTTTTGGTTAAGTGACTCAAACAGTTTGATAATGTACCTGGTATCAGTGATCGGTACCAAGAGACAAGCAGATATACAGAGCCCAGACTCCCATGGTGCTGGTGCTGTGTGATTGGGGGCAGCTTAGATCCAGTTCTAACAAGACGTCTATGTTCTCTTTTGGAATTTTTAGGCGTTGGACCAAGATCTGGAAGGAGTCGCGCTACCAGTGCCGCGTATTCTGGAACATTCCCCTGCGAATAACACACTGCAGGCCCAGAACACAGAGGGCGACAGTGCCGAAGATCAGACGTCACCCGGCTGTTTCTGCTGCATCTGGCGAGTGAGACCGAAGAGATCCCTGTTCAGTTCCATCAGGAGATGGATCAGCAAAAGGAGAAACAGAGTGGTCTCCTTTTAAAGCCGCTGCAGGATCGAGTCGCCACCAAGACCGTCAGAGACACCATGTTTTCCATAAAATCCCCTGCGCTAGAGGGGTCTGTAATGCATTGTAATGCAATATAACAACATGCAGAACATGTGTAACAAGCCCCTCTAGCAGCAAAACATGTGTGTCTCCAACAGACGGTAAGTTTTATAGGGGCGCGCGGGTCCCTTATCCCTTAAGCGCAGCCGCGCGTCTGCGCTTTTCCATAGAAGCAAAGATGAGTTTCTCCCCCACTTGTGCTGCCACTGGGATGTGGGGGAGAGACCCCTACTTATACCCCAATCGGATAGGGGGGCGAAGACCCCACTTTTACCCCCTCTGGGATGGGGGATCAGAGAGGGAATGGGAGGAAAAGAGACCCACTTGTACCCTCATTGGGATGGGGGGGAAGGGGCAGAGGCCCCATTTGCATCCCCACATGGATGAGGGGAGGGGGGCAGAGGCTCCACTTTGCCTCAATTGGGTTGGAATGGGATTAGAGATCCTACGCATACCTCATCTGGGATGTGGGATTCAGAGACCCCTACTTGAGCCCACTAGAATGTGGGGGGGGGGAAAGAGACCCCACATATATTCTCGCTGGGATGGAGTGGTCAGAGATACCACCTATACCCCTTCTGGGATGGGGTGGAGTAGAGCCCCCATGGTGGGGTAGAAAACTCACTTCCCCACTGCAAAGGGGGGCGAGGGAGCGGAGGCGAATCTTATACCCCCTTTGGGTTTGGGGTGGGCTGAGATCTCATTAATTTGGTGGGGCTCTCCAATTGTCCATATGATGGAATTGGGGGCAGGATCATCACCCCTATATATCGGGGATCCTGCTGTATCAGTGCATTTTAGGGGTGAGATACTATTTTGCTGCCAGACCACAGGGAGGTGTTGTCGGGGTGCAGAATGAAAGATGAGCAGGAGGAGCCTCGGGGCTCACACAGCTGGTGGCAGTTGAGCCAGTTAACTTGAGCTAATGGCCGAGTTCAGTCTCGGGCAATGGCAGTGAGAATTTGTACATTTCGGTAAGATTAAGATGAGTTTGTGGGTCATTGAGCGGGTTGGCAGTGTTGCAGCAGACAAAGTTGAAGGAAAGGCTGAATTCATCTCAGCCAGTGGAAGGACATCTATGGAAATTGGAGGGGGTATATGGGTGTTAAAAGTAGGTGTGTTGTTGCCAGTTCCTGCGCCTGTGGTTGTAACGGACCATAGATGTGGACCATGGGGTGTGGGGCCGCCCCTTTCTGGGGTGCCCATTGCTTTCCTGGGCTGCCTGGCTCCACAATGGGTCAGACTAACATGGGCATAGTGGCTGATGGACGTTGTTAGGATTGTTATAAGTGTGTTACCAGCTGTTTGGGGTGGCATTTACCAGCCTTGGTGGAGAATAAGATCAAATTAGGGGAGATTTTTAGGTATATCTGCTGACAGGCTTCAGGGTGACTAGTTAGAAGGGCAGATAGGTTGACCTTGTAGGTCACTGGGCTGGGGGACAATGTTGCACTAAACATGTTGAGGTAAAGGCTGGGTTCCATCAGCCTGAAAAAAAATTAAATTGGGACCTGAAAGGGTCATGGTGGATAAAGGGGGCGCGCTGATGCAAGTAGCTACACCTTGGGGTGAAGCGGCCTCCAGCATGGAGCAGTGGGGGATGGGGCCCTGCCTTGCTGGCAAAGGTCAGTTATTGCCAGGGCAGTGCTAATCTTGCTTTGGGTGGAGAGACTGTGGTGGCACTGCCTGGCCTCTCCGTGGTCCCGGCTGACGCGGGAAAAGTTTTTGATGGTAGTTTTAATTCGCTTATACGTGCATCACCAGCTGGTTGGTGTGACATTAACCAGCCGAGGTGGAGAAGATCCAAGGAGGAGAGATAGTGAGGTATCGTTGCTCACAGGCTTCATATAGCCAGAAGGGCGGGTAGGTTGCACTTGTGGCTCACAGGGCTAGTTGGCAGTGTTGCACCAGACAAGTGAAGGTAAAAGAGGAGGAAGAAATTGGGCAGCTATAAAAATTTGGACACGCCTGTGGTTGTGGCTAGTACACACGCCTGTGGTTGTGGCTAGTACACACGCCTGTGGTTGTGGCTAGTACACACGCCTGTGGTTGTGGCTAGTACACACGCCTGTGGTTGTGGCTAGTACACACGCCTGTGGTTGTGGCTAGTACACACGCCTGTGGTTGTAGTGGCGTCCTGCAAGGCAGCATTGGGAGAAGGAGTCCTGCATTTGCTGGCTGTGGTCAGTTCGTGCCTGGGTGAGACTAAGTAGCAAGTGAAGGGGCGGAACCTGCTCCGGGGGAGAGGTTGCAGTAGCGCTTTCTGGCCCTGGGTGGGCCTGGCTGACATGGCTAATGTCTCTCATTGTGCGGTCAGTAATTACGTAGTGGTGGCATTTATTGGCGAGTGGGCAGGGCTCATTGTGCTTTAGGTTCCTGGTGTTAGTCGTGTACGTCGCTGTGTACTGTCCTGGGGACAGACCCGCTAGGCAGAGGTGGAGGGTAGAGACCGACCCGTACCTGGGATCCGAATCCCGAAGAGTAGAGTAGTGAGGTCCAGCTCTGATGTCAGGGCCGGAGAAGGCAGGATAATAGTGGTCGCTGTTCCGGGGTCAGGGCTGGAGAAGGCAAAATAGTAGGGGCCAAAGTTCCGAGGTCGTCAGCAATAGGCAAAGTACAATGCAGGCAGGACACGGCTTCGATCAGAGAACAAGGTATACAGAATCTTGCACAGGCAAGGAGGAGTGGGGAATGAGGCCTTATAAATTTAGCAGGCAGGTGTAGGCAATACTTCCAGACTGAGGCTGACTTCCTGCCTCGGCGGCCATGTTGGTGGGGGCAGACGTCCTGCCTCGGCAGCCATGTTGAGAGGTCCTATGTGGATTCGGAATGAGGCAGACTTCCTGCCTCTGCGGTCATGTTGGTAGAGGCAGATGTCCTGCCTTGGCAGCCATGTTGAGAGATCCTTATAGAATCCCCCCATTTTAGGGGCACACTCCGAAGGCCCAGGAATGGGTTTGGTAGGAAAACCCTTGTGGAAGTCTTTTACCAAGGCGTGAGAGAAGCCTTGACCCAATTCTTCTCGTCCGGACCGTACCCCTTCAAGTCAATCAAATACCGAAGGCATCCCCTTGAGACTCGAGAGTCCAAAATCTTCCGGACGAGATACTCCTGTTCACTCTCCCACTCCTTTTTCTAGGGATGGTCTAGAGTTCTGGAAAACCGGCTGCGGATTGCCGGTTTCAGTAAGAATACGTGAAATGTGGAGGGGATCTTGAGTGATGCAGGGAGCTCCAGCTGGAAGGATACTTCGTTCACTCTCTGGAAAATCTTGTAGGGACTGATAAAACGCGGTCCCAATTTCACAGAGGGCTGACATAATCGAAAATTCAGCGTTGAGAGCCAGACCTCACCACGACTTGATATTCGGGTGACGGCCTCCTACGTTTCTCCGCGTTTCTTTTCTGTGCTTCTGCTGCCATGCGAAGGGTCGCTTGAATGCCTTTCCAGTGATCCTGTAGGTCATCCGCCCTGGTATCCGCTGCAGGAACCCCTACAGTGGAGGAGTCATGAGGAAAGGTAGTTGGGTTATACCCTAAAGCCGCAAAGAAGAGAGAGCACTTCAACTCCTGGGACAGAAAGCTCATAGCGAATTCTGCCAGCGGCAGCAGGTCCACCCAATCGTCCCGTTGCTCGGAGACATAGCACTGGAGGAACTGTCCCAATGTTTGATTGGTTCTCTCTGTCTGACCATTGGACTGTGGATGGAGGCGGAGGAAAAATGGAGATCGATGTCCAAACGGCAACAAAAATCCTTCCAGAATCTTGCAATAAATTGGGAACCCTGTCAGAGATAATTTGTGTTGGTAAGCCATGAAGGCGGAATACCCCCCTGATGAAAATATCCGCCAGCTCTGGAGCAGAGGGAAGTTTTTGAGGAACGAAATGTTCCTGCTTGGAGAAACGGTCGACCACGACCAGGTTGTCACGCTGTGCTCACCACAAACAAGACGAGACCCCGGTACTGAGGTGGGAGTAGATATAACGCCACCAACAGGCACGGGGGTAGGTCTGGAGTATGGATAGTCGAGATCGCCGGGTCTGGGGTGGAGAGGTTAGAGTGGTCGTATATACTTGCAAAGGTCAGGGTAGGAGAGGTCCGGAATGTAGTCGGTACTGGAAGCCGAGGTCGGAGCTGGAGAGGGTAATATGGTTGTGGTCCGAATGCCGAGGTCAGGGTAGGAGAGTTGCGTAGGGTCGAGGATAGCCGAGGTCAGTAGTCCACAGAAGCAGTAGTCCAAAGGCAAGCTGGGTCGGTACACGGGTAAGCAATAGCAGGACAAGACAGGATGTCTGGAACACAGGAGAGGTAAGCACAGGGTACAAGAATCTATGCTCAGCCAAAGTGCCGGTGGCACAGCTGAGCATAAGTAGGCAGAAGGAGCCAATCCCCTATGAGGGGTGGAGCAGAGGTGTGGCCTCCGCGGAGGCAGCAATAGGCTGTAAGAGAAAGCCAGGTGAAGCTGGTAAGGGCTAATGGCCTGTTGCCACGGAGCTTGGGTGTGTTGTGCACGCGTCACGTGCGAGCGCCGCGCGCTGATGATGTGCGGTGCTACCTGGGGGCAGAAACGAGGCCCGCAGTGTCGGGTGACATCATGTGTGCGCTGTGCGAGTTGCGGGAGAAGTCTCGTCGGAAGTAGCTCCGCACGTGCGCAGGGTAAGTGCAGGAGTGCGCGTGGAGCAGCGCCGTTCTGGATTCCTAACACAGGTTTACCGTCATGCCCCGGGAAGCTCTACAATGAAATCCATGGCAGTGTGACCAGGGATGGGAATGAAGTAACTCGCATGGTAGTTAGCATGGCACCTTGGTTCATGCACATACCGTGCAGGCCAAGATGAAGTCCTTGACATCATTCCTGATCTCCGTCTACTAGAAGGTCCACTCGAGAAACTCAGCCGTTTCCTTAATCCCAGGGTGCCCCACAATTCTGGATTGATGACCCCGTTGGAGGACTTATAGACGAAGAGGGGAGGGAAGGAAGAGCCAATAAGGAGGTACAGAAATACCAGTGGGGAGCTCAGAATGGGCTTTACGAATGAGACCCATGACCGTGGGAGTGATAGCGGTGACAATTCTGGAAGGAGGAATAATGGACACCTCGTTGGTCTCCAGTGCATCCGCAGAAGAAAAGTGACGGGACACCGCATCGGCTTTAACATTCTTGGATCCCGGTCTAAAGGAAATAATATAGTTGAACCGAGTGGAAAAGAGAGCCCATCTCACTTGGCGGGTATTCAGCCTACTTGCCTCCCCCAGTTACTCCAAGTTACAGTGGTCCGTTAGCATGGTCACAGGCATTGAAGTTGCCTCAAGGAGATGTCTCCATTCCTCCAGTGCCATCTTTACCGCCAAGAGCTCCCGATTCCCGCCATTATAGTTACACTCTGCTGCAGAGAACTTGTTAGAGAAGAAGCAACAAGGATGCAGACGTGACTGGAAATCCGTTCTCTGTGAAAGTACTGCACCAACATCAACCTCGAGGATGAACAGACGGAGAGGATCCGGGTGAACAAGGATAGGAGCCCTGGAAGAGAGTCTCTTTAATTTGAGAAAGGAAGCTTGTTCCTCTGGAAACCAAGAAACATGTTCTGCCCCCGTTTTGGCAATGACCGTTATAGGTGCGACTATTTTTGACAAATCTCAGATGAAACGACGGTAATACACTGGCGACACACTTTATTCGAGCTCGGCTAGTCCCACGAATTCGGGTATACCCGGGTGTATTGAGGTTTGTGACTGTTTTCTGCCCGAGTGCATTGAGGTATTTTCCAAGCAGGGATTGAAGCATTTTATTCCCGCTGGCTGCAATACTGCACAGTATATATATATATACTGCATTACAATTCATGAATTTATGCCATCTGGTAGACACGCGAAGCATTGCAGCCTATTAAATCCTAATCATTATCATTTAACAGATCAGCCGCCCGTCAGCCAGGCATGAACCCAGGCTGGGAAGGCAAACGCAACGGGGCTTGTCAGAGGTGAGGAGCGGCGCATTCCAGGTATCTGCCAGGTACATACTGGGTATTTGCTCGAATAAAGTGTGTCGCAGCAGTAGTTTGCGAATCTAAGGAACATTTGAATGGCCACTGCCCAAGGGACTTCAACCCAATCTAGGATAGCAGAGACCTTGGCAGATCCATCTGTAAGCTTTGAGCAGATATGATATATCCAAGGAAAGCAAGACTAGACTTCTCGAATTCACAGTTTTCGAGCTTGGCAAACAGTTGATTCTCAGGAAGGCGTTGAAGCACCATATTTACCTGCTCACGATGTTGCTCAAAGGATTTAGAAAAAATAAGGATGTCATCGAGGTAGACGACAATACAAGACCCCAGTAAGTCTCTAAATATCTCGTTGGCAAAAAAATGGAAAACTGCGGGGGCATTACATAGCCCGAAGGGCATGACGAGGTACTCGTAGTAACCATCTCTGGTGTTAAACACAGTCAGCCACTCATCCCCCTGCCTGATTCGGACCAAGTTATAGGCTCCTCTTCGATAGAGTTTGGAGAAGATGGTTGTGCCACGAAGGCGATTGAGAAGTTCCGGAATCAGATGGAGCGGGTAACGATTCTTAACCGTAATGTTGTTATGACCCCTGTAGACTATACAGGACAAAAAAGAAGCCCGCACCTGCGGGAGAGCTGGACTTTCGAATAAATCCGCGAGCAGATTCTCTTCTATTTAGGCCTTCATGGCTACAGTCTCTGGTTCTGAGAAAGGGTAAGTCCGCCCCTGTGGAGGAAATGTCCCAGGGAGCAGATCGACGGGACAGTCAAAAGGACTGTCAGTTCTTCAGCCTGCCTTTTGCTGAAGATGTCCTGAAAAGTCTGGTACAGTAGGCCGGAGCAAGATTCGCAAATGCCTCTGGTTTGGAGCAATGAATATTCCACAAGGATTGTGAGAAAACCAGACACTTGGCCCTACAGCAAGGAGTCCATGCTGTCACCTGACCCAATCACCAGCCGATCTGTGGATTATGGACTCGTAGCCATGGGAGTCCCAGAACAATGTCCATGTCTGGAGAATGAATCACATCCAGATGTATGGGTACGTGATGAAGCTCTCCAACGGTAGCTGTGAGGCAAATAGTCTCCTGAAGGATAGTCCTGGGACTCAGCGGTCTGCCAGCCATAGTCACGATGGTCACAGGAGATTTCTTCCTGAGAGGAAGGCCATGTTGGGAGATCCTTATACAGTATCTGGGGCCCATTCTCGCTGAAGATTAAGAGGAAGATGGGTACGCAGGCTACACGTCATCTGCCTGTTGGTATTTCTGCATCTGTGCAGTAACACCTGTCAGGAGATGGATCAAGAAGAGGAGAGGCAATGACGTCTCCTTTTTTTTTTTTTTTTCAAAAGTTTTTATTAGGCATTGTGTGGAATACATTGTATACAGAATAAACAATATTTTGCCTAATACAGGTTTTTCTTGTTTTATAGACAGAAAGAGGGAAAGACTCAACGCTCCCCCGACCTTCAAGTGTGGGTCGGCAGGGTTGGCGTGAGGGTCGAAACAGAGAGAGGGGGGGAGGGGGAGAAGTAGTGATGGAGAGATGAGGAGGGGGGGGGGGGCAGGGTCTGGGGAAGGGAGGACCCTTCCTCCTCTGACCATTGTACTGTACTCTTCCACTGCTGCTGTGTTCTACTGTGGGAATGGTCGTCACTAATCTGTCATACGGGACAGCCACGGTTCCCATGTATTGTAAAAGGGCTCCGTTTTCCTTTTTAGAAAAGCCGTGAGCTTTTCCATTAACATAACTTCCTGTGTTCTGTTTTTAACAGTTTGCCTAGGGGGGGGAGACACCTTCTTCCACGAGGCCGCCACCGCACATCTAGCCGCCGTGAGAATGAAGGAGATCAATTTACTTGTTGGGCGGTCAATGTTCTCGATTGGCCTGGCCAGCAAGTAGGTCAGCGGATCAATGGGTATTGTGAGGTCTGTGACCTCTGTGATTAAAGTCTGTATGGTTTCCCAGTATTTCTGAATTTCTGGACATGACCACCATATGTGGGCCATGTCACCCTTTTGTCCGCAGCCTCTCCAACATAGGTCTGAAGCCAGAGGGTAGATTTGATTTATTCTAACTGGGGTAAGATACCAGCGAAACAGTATTTTGTAAATATTTTCTTTGATTGTGGTACATATGGAAGTTCCTGAGGCTGATTCCCAAATACTTTCCCAGTCCTCTTGGTCTATAACTATGCCCAATTCTGCTGCCCACTGGAGCATGTAGTCATGAACTGGAGCATCTGTTGCTCGTTCTAGTTCTGAGTATATTTGCGTTATGAGACCTTTTTGATGCGCTGTCTCTATGCACAGTCTTTCGAAGTTCGTGAGAGGGGGAAATTCCAACGTTGGTGATATTGATTGGACGTAGTGCCGAATTTGGAGATATTTGAAGACATTCAGTCCCCGTATTTCGTATTTGCTTTGTAGCCTTTGGTAGCTCAGGAATTCCCCAAAGCTCAGGAAGTCAGCAATCGCCCTTATGTTTTTGGTTGTAAATTGCTCAAATTGCCTGGGCTCACATCCTGGTGCGAATTTGGGATTTTGGATAATTGGTATGAGTTGAGATTTGGTGGTTGTGAGCTTGAATTTCAATTTGCATTTCGTCCAGGTCTCCCATGTGTGCCTCATTGGTCCTAATTGGAATTTGTTTTTCTGCAAATCTTCCCTACTCAGGGACCAAAGGCATGCTGGCAGAGAAGGCGTGCCGGCGTATTGCATTTCTATGTCTAGCCAGCAATATTGGCCGGGTTCCGCGTTCCATACTACTACCTGCCTTAACTGGGTGGCCTGGTAGTACCGCATAATGTCGGGGACCCCCAGGCCCCCTCTCCCCCTTGAAGTAAGTAGGACTGATCTTGCGACTCTTGGTTTTTTCCCCTGCCAGATGAAATGGAGAATTTGTTTCTGGATATTTTTCAATTCTGTGCCAGGGATGTGGATCGGGAGTGTCTGGAAGTGATATAGTAATCTGGGGAGTATGTTCATTTTCACCGAGATCATTCTCCCGATCCATGAAATTTGGTATGCCCCCCATTTTTCTAGGTCTAATTTTATTTTCCGAAATAGGGCCGGATAATTGTGATGGTATAGCGAATGGTAGTTCCCCGATATCTGTACTCCCAGATATTTGATATGGGAGGAGCACCATCGGTAGTTAAAATTTAGTTTAAGGAGTTTCATCTCTGGCTCGGGCAGGTTGAGGTTCAGGGCTTCGGACTTATCGTTATTAATTTTATAACCTGATATAGCTCCGAAGTCTAGAAGCTCTTTTTGTAAGTTTGGGAGGGAAATGTGGGGTCTTGAGAGCGTTAGTATTATATCATCCGCGAAGAGGGATATTTTGTAATGCGTATGCCCAATCTCTATCCCTTGAATATCTACGTTGTTTCGAATTGTAGCCGCCAGGGGTTCTATAGTTAGTGCGAAAAGGAGAGGGGACAGGGGGCACCCCTGTCTCGTGCCGTTTTGAATGCCAAAGCTCTGGGCATTACCTCCTGGTAGTTTTACCGTTGCGGATGGATCTTGGTAAAGTCGGCGGACCCCTTCTAAATATGCGTCTCGAAAGCCAAATTTACGCATGGTATGGTCTAAGAATAGCCAGTCAATTCTATCGAACGCCTTCTCTGCGTCTAGGCTGAGTAATATTGCTTTGGTGCCTGTAAGGTGGATATGCTCGATAATATTAATTATTTTACGTGTGTTGTCCGAGGCTTGTCGACCTGCCACAAATCCGACTTGGTCGATGTTAATCAGTCTCGGTAGAATGGGGTTTAATCTGTTGGCCAAAATTTTGCTATATAATTTGAGGTCACTGTTGAGAAGGGAGATTGGACGGTAGCTTCCACATTGCATCGGGTCTCTGCCTTCCTTATGAATTATGGCTAGGTTGGCTAGGGACATGGAGGTGGGGATCGAATTTCCCTCCATAAAATGATTGAACATTTTTAGTAGATGCGTGGATAGTATGGGCAAGAATCTCTTATAATAGACATTTGTGAAGCCATCAGGGCCAGGAGACTTGGAGATCTTTAGTGCTTTTACCGCTTCTTCCAATTCTTCTTTCGTGATCTCCGCATTGAGGACCTCATTGTCCTCTTCAGTCAGGGTGGGGAGTTGACATTTATCTAAGTATTTTTTGATCGCTTCTGATGCTTTTGGTGCTGATCGACCATTTTTAGGTCGTAAATTATAAAGGTCTGTATAATATTTTGTGAACTCCGCCGCTATTTTTTTGTCGCTATATTGCGTTTCGCCAGACCTATTCTTAATCGCTGTTATTTGGGACCTTTTTTGGATGCCTCTTAATCTGCTGGCCAAGAGCTTGTCCGCCTTGTTACCCTTATCATAATAATGTTGATTAGTCCATTTAAGGGCTTTTTCAACTTTTTCCAGTTGGGTCTGTTTGAGCTTTTGTCTGGCTATTGTTAAGGCTTTATAGATTTTTTTTGCAGGGTTAGCTTTATGGGATTGCTCAAGTTTAAGGATGTTATCAGTAAGTTCCAAAATCAGTTTTTGCTTTATTTTTTTCCTATGGGAGGCAATAGAGATAAATTTGCCTCTAATTGCCGCCTTATGGGCTTCCCATAGTATCGCTGGAGATGACACCGACCCTGAGTTGAAGAAAAAGTAGTCCTTGAGGGAGGCTCTGATCTCTCTCTCTATCTCAGGGTGGTTCAATAGGGAGTCATTCAATCTCCAGGAGAATGATGTTGTCTTTTCGAATGGTGTGGATAAGGTCAAGGTGATTGGGGCATGGTCTGACCACGTGATGGGGCCGATGTCTGATTTCGTGGCTGCCTCTAGGATGTTCTTGGTCAGCAGAAAGTGGTCTATGCGCGAATAGGTCTGGTGAGGTGCCGAGTAAAAGGTATAGTCTCTCTGGCCCTGATGTTGTGATCTCCAAACGTCCACCAATGAGAACTCGTCCACTAATTCCCTGAACCTTTTCCCGGTGATTTGGGAGTGGGTTGTACGGGGGTGACCCCCTGTGGTTGATCTGTCCTCGGTGGGGTTAAAGACCATGTTTAGGTCTCCTCCCACTATCATCGATGACAGATATCCCGGGTCTATGCCCTCAAGCACTGTTTTCAGAAATTCTGTTTGATTTTCGTTTGGGGCATATACATTGACTAGAGCGATTGCCGAGCCCGCTAAGGAGCCATATACCACGAGAAATCTACCCTCTGGATCCATGGTCGTTTTGACATGATTGAATGGAGTTCCTTGTCTGATTAGTATAGCCACTCCCCGCTTTTTACTACTAAATGATGCGAAAAAGCATGTTGGAAACACTTTTTTGTACAAATTTGGGGGGTCTTGAGATGTGAAGTGGGTTTCCTGTAAGAATACGATGTCTCCCCCTGCCTGCTTCATGTCTTGGAGGGCAAGCCTCCTTTTTCTATTATTTTGAAGTCCTTTGACATTGAGCGACACTATCTTCACTGGGGCGTTAGAAGCCATATGTGACTTTTGTGGTTGTGGTAGTTAAGAACCCTCCCTTCCCATCTGGGGGGGCCCTGATTCTATGGCTCAAGAGTGTTCTTAGCCCTGGCAAACATTGTAAGGTAGCTTGTAGTTTTGAAAGGTTTACTGAATGGTCCGAGGAGGGGGGGGAGTAAGGGGAGGGTGGGGGTATGGGGGGTAGGACCGCTGGGACAGAATCAGCGGTAGAGAGAGCAGGAAGATGAGGTTCGTGCATGAACCTAACAGGTATTTGCCTGGTCCTTGGGCGACCGGCTTTTGGGCGATAATGCCGATCGAGGTGGACTTCGGTGTCAGCATCCGGTGGGCAGTGTGGGGTGGGGGGCTGAACCCTCTGGTTCTTTGTGTTTTTTTCCCCTCCAGAATTCTCATTCACACCCTTTGTTCTCATACGGGAAGGGGTGGGGGGAGAGGGGGGGGGAGGCTGTAAGCGGGGCGGGGGCAGGGGGGGGGGGAGGGGGAGGAGAAGGTGATTTAGGGGGGGGGGAGGGGGGCCAGACAGAAGAGAGATTCTAGAGCGCATTTCCACGTCACATGTGGGGGTATATTCCCTGCATGTAGGTAGCTATTGACATTAGATTATCATGCCGTCTTTTATGTACTGTATCAGTGTTCTTTATTATCGGGAGCTGGTATTCTTTGTGCAACGTATAGGACTTGGGGTGAGTCTTCTGTGTGTAAATGTGTACCTCTGTATATTGTAGGGGCTATGAGCGTACGAGATTTGGGGGAGAGAGAAAAAGAGGGGGGTGAGGGAGGGGGGGAGGGGTGATATGGGTGGGGAGGAAAGGAGAGAGGAAAGGATGGGGGTGGGGAGAGACGGTGGAGGGGGGGGGATGACGATGGAAAGGGGAGTGGTAGGCATTGCGGCGCGTTGCTTATGTTTGGTTCACCTGCACAGTAGTTATACAATTCTTCACTTCAGTAGGTTATACACACAGTAATCATTTGTACAATAGGTGGTCAGTTAATTATGTAAATAGACCATGTGGACAGTTAAACCATAATAAACTGCGTCTTGGTTGTATATGGGGGGGGGGGGGTTTAGTGGTGGGGTGCGTGTTCACTATGGTGTCTGGGGGGGGGGGGAGGGGAGGAGCCGGGGGAAGGGGAGTGGGGAGGGGGAGAGGTGGTATGAGGGGATGGGTGGGAGTAGTTAGGGGTAGGGTCATGGTGGGGTTTCTATAGGGCTGCAAGTGCACACCTTAGGGTCTGCGGATTGGTTTGCTCAGTGCGAGCTGCGTAGCGGTTTCTCGGGGTTATGCGGCCAACTCGGGGTGCTGTTCCGCTCGCTGTTTTCATTGTGACGTCGTAAGGGGAGTGGCGTCTTGGGATTCCGGAGTAACAGGTAAGGTGATTTTGGTGCTGGGTGGTTCTGTAGGGGGGGGGGGTTAAAGGGGGAGGGGAAGAGGTACGTGGGGGAGGTGGAATAGGTGACATCAGGGTGAGGTTGCGGTGAGTGTTTTGGCAGCTAGCTTTGAATCACATGTACCTATACATATATACATGTACATTAGATACACAGATATTCACATTGGTAGAACACATTGGCAATACAAATAGACCGTTACATCAGGGTGGTCTCAGCTTTAGTTGCTTGTGGCGAGGTTGGGAACCTTTATGGTGGGGCTGGGGTTCATCATATCTGGGGGAGGGATGGGGCAGGGTATCGGGGGGGGGGGTATTAGGCGTGGTATCCGGGGGGGGAGGGGTGATGGGGATTGTGGAAAGGGGAGGGGGGGGGGAAGAGGCAACTGGAGGTATTTTGGTGTAATGCTGTGCGTCACTTGTATGGTAAGTGTACCGTTATTTACGCTGGTAAATCGTATTGACAGTTATGAAGTGACGGTCTCAGCTCTATTTGCGTGCAGTGAGGTGGGGAGCTTTGGTGGTGACGTTCAAACCCCTCGTTCTATCCGGGGGTGGGGGGGGGCTGGGGAGGGGTGGTGGGGAGGGGGGGGGGTGGGGTAATGGGGGGGGGGGAAGGGGTGATTGTAGTTAGGTCCGTTGGGGGATTATTGCGAAACCACTGTTGTAGAGATCGCGGGGGGGGGGGCAAGCGGGGGGGGGAGGGGGGTAGGGGACTCTCTAGTGGACACCCGGAGCAGTGTGGGATTGGCTGTTTGATACTGGGGGTGTTGTGTAGATTGTAATAGGTAGGTGTTCTGTTGTGCGTTCGCCGTCGCGAGTTGGGGAGGGTTAGGGGGGGGGAAGGGAGGACAAATAAGGGGGGAGGGGTGGGATGAGGATGAGGGCACTGGGGGGGGGGGGTGATGGTGAGAGGGGGGGGGGTGATGGTGAGGGGGGGAGGGGGTGATGGTGAAGGGGGGGGGTTGTTCCATCGTATAGGCTATTGTAGTTGACATTAAGGGGCTTTATAACATAGCTACAACTTGGGTTTCAACAGGGATGTAAGCTGCACAACTTGGGTTTCAACAGGGATGTAAGCTGCACATAAACAAGGTGGGGGGGGAGGGTAGGTTCCGCAGCACAGGAAAAAGCGCTTAACAGTCTCAACAGGGATAACGGGTTCTGTATCAGTCTGATTGGGGGGGGGCAGCTATTTCTCACCGGGACCAGATATAATGTTTATCTGGAGTGGGGGCAATCAAACCTGGTCTGGGTGATGTCCACGGGTAGGTCGAGGAGTTCCCAGCGGGGCTTGGCCGTCAAGGCCACCAGGTGGATCAGGTTTCCCCTCTCCTGCCTCCGCGCTTCTCAACTCGCCTATGCTGCTTGTGGGGGTGCACATCTTGGCTCCAACAAACCGAGCCATGGGGTGCTGGGGACTCTTTGGTCAACTGGTTGGTAGAACAACAACTAACGGGACTGCGTAGACACGCTGGTTTTCTCCATGGTCTCCCATCGGGAGGTAAGGGCTCTGGGTCTCAGAGCTTCTCCTCTGGGCGATCAGGTCTGTTGCTCCTGCTGGCCGGCCAATCTTTCCGACGCTCTGATGGGTCTCCGCTCCTGGCTTGCTTCTCGTGGTTCCCTCCGCGTGTTGTTCCGTGCAGGTGGCAACGTCAGGCCTAGTTCGCGGGCAAATCCCTGCATCTCTTCTGGCAGTCTGATGGATCTCTGCTTCCCGCCTCTGCTTACGACTAGCCGGAATGGAAATCCCCATCGGTAGGGTATGTTGTTTTCCCGCAGTATTTGGGTGAGTGGTTTGAGTTCTCTGCGGCGCTCAATTGTGATCTTGGCGAGGTCACTGAATATTTGTACCGGCTCATTTTGAAAAGTTAAATTGTTCGCCTCTCTGCTCGCCGCCATAACCTTCTCCTTTGTGGAGTAGCTATGGAGGCGTACTATAATGTCCCGCCTTCGTTTTGGATCATTCGAGCGGGGGCCCAGTGCGCGGTGCGCGCGATCTATTTCTAGATCTCTTTTATCCAGGTCCTTGCACAGGGTGTTAATGAGGTCAGTCACGTAAGATTTTATTGCTTCAGGGGGAACCGTTTCCGGGACATTCCGAATCCTGAGGTTCTGCCTCCGGTCCCGGTTCTCCTGATCTTCTATGCTGTCCTTCAGGAGTCTGACCTCCTCACCCAGGCGCATGATCTCATCATCTGCCGCCGCTTGAGCTTGCAACGATTCTTCAAGCTTGCTCTCTAGATCGTCAGCTCTTTGTGTGATGGTATCCATTTCTTCACGTAGGCCCGTCACCATTTCCCTGAGGTCCTGCTTGAGGGTTTTATGTAGCCTATCGTGCATATTAGAGAGGAGTTCCTCCAGATAGGTGCGCGTGATTTCCCTTTCTAGGGCTGGTTCCGCTGCCTGCGTGTCTCCCTCTCGTTGCGGGGACGCAGCCGCGTGGTTTCCGGCGCCATCTTGAGGTCCCTGCATGCTCGCAGGGCCGCGTTTTTGCTGCGGCTGGAAAAATTTCGGGACGCCTTTAGAAGCTGGTGCTTTTGCCTTCTGGGGCATGCTGTGAGGTTCAGGCGTCGTTTGAGACTATTTGCGGTTAGTTGCGGGGGGGTGGGGGGGGAAAGGTCTTTTCTGGTCTTTTTATGCGTGAGGGTTCTCAGAGCTCCCTGACTAACCCACCATCTTGGATGACGTCACCGGAAGTCGAAATAAAGTCATTTTATTGAATGGTTGTCTGGGGTTTTTCTGGGGTTATGGGGACAGGGGGAGGGGGGCCCAGGGGGGCCAGGTCACAGCCTCTCCTGTCCAGCACCTCCCCACCAGTGTCCTCAGGGCTGCTGCAACTTTAAATGACTCTTTCAGGGGTTAGGGGCTCCTCTGCCCAGTGGCAAGCTGTTTTATTTGCTCTTTACACCTCGTCTGTATTACAGCTATTCTGAAGTGTTCCTCTGGGCTCCCCTGATGTTTCTCCCTGCTCCCTTTGCTGGGTGATGGGGTTCCCCCTGTCTGTGCAGGCTAATTCCAGGGCCCTGTGGCTCTGCACCCCCCGTGCTCTAGATGCTCCTTGCGGTTACGGACGCGGCGGCCATCTTGGATCAATGACGTCTCCTTTTAAACCAGCTGCAGGATCCAGTCAACACCAAGACATTATATTTTCTATGGAAGCCCCTGTGCCAGAGGGGTCTGTAATGCATTGTAATGCAATATAATAACATGCAAAACATGTGTAACAAGCCCCTCTGGTAGCAAAGCATCTATATCCCCAACACAGAGGGTACATAACATAGGGGCGCGCGGGTCCCTTATCCCATAGCGCAGCCGCGCGTCTGCGCATTTTCATAGAAGCAAAGATGCTGAGTGAGTAACAACAACACCTTGGTCATCACATTTATCCTAACGGTGTAAGATTATTACGCCAGTCAGCCCCGCACATATTACACGTGTGTGATTAAAAGGTCCCCAGCAGGAACCCACATCCTCTTGGCATTACGTTTCTCTTTTCCACTAAAGGGGGTTTCTGTTACTGTGCGGGATAGGAGGGGGCTCACTTGTAGGAGGCACATCCCCTGGGGATAGAATTGGGGAAAGAAAGTTAGAGGAAGATAGAAAATTAGAACGGGAAGTAGAAAACAAAATGGCCTAGAAACAAGAGAAAAAGGGAAGAAGATAACAATACAGAAGAGAGAAAAACAAATAAGAAAGCCGAAGGGAGAAGAGCCAAAGCAAGGAGACGAGCAGGAGAGAAGATGAGAGAAAATATAGAATATTATAGACAAGAAATATATAGACAAGAAAAAGAGGAAGAGATGGAAGAGAGAAGGAAGGAGCATTGAAAGGAGGCAAGAAGGAAAAGCCAAGGATAGGAGATCAGAGCAGAAGAGAGAGAACAGGATAGAAGAGAATGGGGATATTAGAGAGAAGATGTAGGAGAGGAAGACAGGGATGGAATAACTGAGGAAGAGAAGCGTTAGAGAGAAGATAAGAAGGGGAGAAGGAACAGAAGAATGCAGAAGGAAGAAGCAGACTCGGCAGGTCTTTCCCAGCATCTTTTTCTCTTTTCCTTCCCCTTTCCCCATCACGTCTCTATCTTCTCTCCCTCATGTCTCTCTCTTTTCTCCCACTCATGTCTGTATTTCTTTTCTCCCCATGATATCTGTCTCTGTTTCTACCCCTCGTGTCTTCTGTCTTTTGTCCCACTCGTGTCTATCTCTATCTTCTCCCACTCATTTTTGTCTCTCTCTTCTCCCCCTCATGTTTGTCTCTCTCTCCTCCCCCTCATGTTTGTCTCTTTCCTCTCCCTCATGTTTGTCTCTCTATTCTCCCCCTCATGTCTGTCTCTTTCCCCTTTGTCTGTCTCTCTTCTCCCCCTCCTGTCTCTCTTCTCCCCCTCCTGTCTCTCTTCTCCCCCTCCTGTCTCTCTTCTCCCCCTCCTGTCTCTCTTCCCCTCGTCTTCTCCCCGTCATGTCTGTCTCTCTCTCTCTTTTCTCCTCTGTCTATCCTTCTCATCTCTCCCTCTAGTCTATCTCTTCTTCCCCTCATGTCTGTCTCTTCATGATATTCCTGCCAGTGTCTCTCTTGACAGTTTGAGTTCTCCCTTTCTGTTCCTTGTCTGGCCACCGGGTGTGCTGCTGTTTCTGCCTGCTCTGGGTTTCCTCTGTTTGTCTCCTCTTGGGTGCTCCTGTCTTCTGTCTCTGCCTGCCTTATAGTTTCCTGTTTCCTGCACCTCTTTGCCTTTGCTTTGTTTGTGCCCAGACTCCTGCTGCCCCTGATCTGTTTTTGTTTTGTTCCTGTTAAGGCCATTGCTATTGAACTAGCTTGCCCCGGTCACTTTCCTGGTCCCAGTGCTCCCATGCCCTGTTCCAGCCTTCCTGCTGCCGACCCCTGCCTGGACCCTACGATCCTGCTTGCCGCCTGCCACCGAACCCTGCCTGTGACCCAGATGATCCTTGCCTGCTGCCAACCTCAGCCATGACCCCGAGACAAGGAGGGGAGAAGAGAGAGACATGGAGGGGAGAAGAGAGAGACATGGAGGGGAGAAGAGAGAGACACGAGGGGGAGAAGAGAGAGACACGAGGGGGAGAAGAGAGAGACAAATGGGAGAAGAGAGACGCGAAGAGGAGAAAAGAGGATAGAGACATGAGGGGGAGAAGAGAGACGGGAAGGGGAGAATAGAAGGATAGAGACAAGAGGGGGGAAAAGACATGAAGGGGGAAAGAGAAAGACATGAATGGGAGAAGAGAGAGACATGAGGGAGAAAAGAGAGAGACTGTCAGGAATATTCTTTCTCCCCTCATGTCTCTCTCTCTCTTCCATTAATGTCTGTGTCTCTTTTCCCCTTGTGTCTCTCTTTCCACCCCCTCATATCTCTATCCCACTCTTTTCTCCCCCTCGTGTCCCTCTCTCGCTCTGCTCCCCGTTGCTTGACACACATGCCTAAACTTTTCTGTTTCCTGCTGCCTCATTCTATTACCACATCCATTACTATAATAAAGGGGAGCTTATTATTTTGCCTATAGCTTCTTCTTTATAAACTCCATTTCTAATTGGGAGGTGTACTGTTAATAACTGTAAAAGCTGTGTATTAAAATTAAAATGACCACCTTTGCCACATAATCCTGTTTCTACCTATAGCTTTTTTATATATTCTTAGACATTACTGAAGGCTTTTTGCAGAGGGCGAGCAGAAAAAGAGGGGGGGGGAGGGGGTCCCCAGAGAACATGCACAGACACCCCCACCCCCCCAAGAACGATATGTGGGGGGAGATAGGACTGCTCTGGTCTGTTTGGAGATGCTCTGCAGAGCTCAGCCATGTGGGGAGGAGAAACAGGCAGGGGAGGGAATGGCTATGTGCAGTGGCGGCCTCCTCACAAGCAGGGAGAGAACCTGCAACGGGAAATAGAGGTACCGAGTACCTGCCAGTAACGTCACAAAAAAAGCCCTGCAAATAACAGCAAAAAACAGCGGTTCAATATTGTGTATGGCAAAATTCTTCTTATTAACTCAATTCCTCCGAGTGAAAAGATGCAGAATGTGCCGGAGTTTCTGGCATAGCGTCTGAAAGCCACAACAGGTCTTAGTGTGTCTCACATTATATGTCTTGGGAACGTGTTTCGGTGCTTTGTGCGCTGTACGTTAGGGGTGGGCAAATCCAGCCCTCCAACATGTCGGGTTTTAAGCTTATCCCTGCTTCAGCACAGGTGGCGCAATCAGTGGCTCAGTCTTTGAGTGAGCCACCTGTGCTGAAGCAGGGATATCTTAAAACGTGACCTGTTAGTGGCCCTTGAGGAGTTTCCCACCCCTGCGCTATATATAACACAGCTACAGCATGGCCCCACTAATACGGCGGGTTCCGTTCCAGGCCCCCGCCGAAAAGCGGAAATCACCGAAAAGCGAGCTGGGTAAAGGGGCACAGGGAGGACACAGTAACCCAGGCACAGAGCTGGATAAAGGGGCACAGGGAGGACACAGTAACCCAGGCATAGAGCTGGGTAAAGGGGCACAGGGAGGACACAGTAACCCAGGCACAGAGCTGGGTAAGGGGGCACAGGAAGGACACAGTAACCCAGACACAGCTGGGTAAGGGGGCACAGGGAGGACACAGTAACCCAGGCACAGAGCTGGGTAAAGGGGCACAGGGAGGACACAGTAACCCGGCACAGAGCTGGGTAAAGGGGCACAGGGAGGACACAGTAACCCAGACACAGAGCTGGGTAAGGGGGCACAGGGAGGACACAGTAACCCAGGCACAGAGCTGGGTAAGGGGGCACAGGGAGGACACAGTAACCCAGACACAGAGCTGGGTGAAGGGGCACAGGGAGGACACAGTAACCCAGGCACAGAGCTGGGTAAGGGGGCACAGGGAGGACACAGTAACCCAGGCACAGAGCTGGGTAAGGGGGCACAGGGAGGACACAGTAACCCAGGCACAGAGCTGGGTAAGGGGGCACAGGGAGGACACAGTAACCCAGGCACAGAGCTGGGTAAGGGGGCACAGGGAGGACACAGTAACCCAGGCACAGAGCTGGGTAAGGGGGCACAGGGAGGACACAGTAACCCAGGCACAGAGCTGGGTAATGGGGCACTGGGAGGACACAGTAACCCAATTAAGGAGCTGGGTAAAGGGGCACAGGGAGGACAGAGTAACCCAGGCACAGAGCTGGGTAAAAGGGCACAGGTAGGACACATGGTCCCTACTGTGTCTGTGTAGAGGTGCTGTGTGTGTGTCTGTGTAGAGGTGCTGTGTTGTGTGTGTGTCTGTGTACACAGAGGGGGCGGCAGTGTGCGGATATAGATATCTGCAGTGTTAGCGTATATAGAGGTGGTTTAATGTATTTACCATTTTATTTTAATAAAAAAATCTATCTAACTATACAAAAGTGTCTATTATGTATGAAATAAGCCGACATTTAGCCTATAATAGTAATAATCCCCTCAGAACAGGGCATTACTGGCCAATAATGGGGGAGAGAGAAATCATAAAACAGTATAAATGGCGACGCTGTTGGACAGATACCATAATAATATTTATTTTTAAGAGATGTCATTTGTTTTAGAAATACATTTTTATTGTGTCACGGTTTTACTTTTGCAAATCTGGTCACCCAACCCTGACACCAGCTCTGAGGAGCAGGGGGGGGGAGCTGCAGGGGGGAGGGGAGGGGGAGCTGCAGGGGGGGGTGATTTGGATAATTTGGATCAGACCAAAACGGCTTCAGAGTATCTGTCCCCGTCCAGATTAGTTTCCTACGTAGGTAATGCGTGCACTGAGAAAAAATCACGCTGACACACGTTCAGAATGATAATGTCTGTCTTTATTCCTACAGACCACGTTCCTATAAAGGGGCTGTAGGGGAGGGGGTTTGTATGCAAAGGAGCTGTCTCAGGTTATTTGTCTCATTGGTTCTTTGTTAGGTCTTGTCCTTGTATGGTCTTGTTGTTATGATTTATGGTCTTGTTATTGTAGGTTTTCTTGGACACATCAGCATTTGAGTGGAATTCCTCGGTGCCATCTTCCTTACTTGAAGGTAGGGGTAGCTGCGGTAGCCATTTTGAGTAAGGAATCATAGCAAAGTATTACAGATGAAGAAATAGGCATTTTATCCAATCCATCACAGTCCCCCCTTGAAATGTCTATTTCTGAGTCTGTCCCTAGATGTACACTAACTCATCTGTCCAGATGTGCCTGGGAACTTTTTTGTGCTGTACGTTAGACGAGTCATGGCTTGTCCATGACCCCCCTTGCCACAGACTTTGCACATAAGGAAGTCAGATGCTGTCCCTATGGATTTATACTATTGTACTTAACTGGGAGGGACTGTAACGGAGTAAAAGGACCATCTTCCAAGAGTGGAATATTATTATCTGACTGCAGAAAAAGGGTAGGAGTGCTATTGTCAACAGCTTTGGTCATGAATTTTTTAAAATATGAGAGAACACAGCAGACAATAATCACAAACAAAACAAAAATAATAACTATTGCGATGCCTATTTGGGCAAGAATCTTTTGCCATCCCGTCTTTCCTTGCTAGACCATTTTGTGGTCGGTATCCCCAATCTG
Organism: Ascaphus truei; assembly: GCF_040206685.1. NCBI lineage: Eukaryota > Metazoa > Chordata > Amphibia > Anura > Ascaphidae > Ascaphus > Ascaphus truei. Next base: position 535,578 of record NW_027455334.1, read on the forward strand.
TTCCCGTGTTCCATCCTACTACTCCCCAGTAATCACATTCCTGTCCCCAGTAGGAATCCGTTACGAATATATAAGTAAACCTGAAACCGACATTGCTGTATCGATTACATTGCCAATGTGTTGAGGGGCAGCGGACTATATTACAATAATCAAAGGAGAAGGTAGCTACATGAGTATTGGATGAATTATACCAAAACGTGACTACCCCTTCATGTTGGGTGATAGCAATCTATTGTGCCCCCCCCCTAGACCCAACAAGCAAAAGATATATAGCATCATTTTCCTTCTGAGGTGTCCTCGTTGGGAGCTGGAACCTTCTTGCAATGAGAGGCGTGTATCCAGGTGTTCTTGCCAGCTAGTTTGACTGATGTGGCTGTGGTCAACAGAACTTGGAAAGGACCATCATATCTGGGCTCTAGGGAGTGTTTCCTTACAAAAATCACGAGTACCCAGTCTCCGGGCACGAGTCTATGAGTCCCGGTATCTAGATCTGGATCTGGAATAGAAGAAAACACTCGACCATACAGATTGGTTAGTTCTTGCGCTAGGGCAGTAACATATTTGGTCAAAACATCAGACTGCATCTGTAACTGCTGTGGGTAGTAACAACCAAGTTTGGGGGCAGTACCAAACAGTATCTCAAATGGGGATAGAGCATGTTCCCCTCGTGGGGTGTATCGAACACTGAACAAAGCAATGGGTAGACTATCTGGCCAGGGCATATTTGTTTCCTGGGCCATTTTCAACATTCTAGTTTTCAGTGTGCCATTCATTCTTTCTACCTTTCCGCTACTCTGGGGATGGTATGGGGTGTGGAAAGCAAGGGTGGTCCCTAGCGCGGACCAAATTTCTTTAGCTAGCGTAGCAGTGAAAGCGGGGCCTTGGTCGCTTTCTATTACTTCAGGTACCCCATATCTACAAACCACCTCTGTCAGGAGTTTTTTTTGCTGTTGTTTTCGCAGTGAGATTGGTGACGGGATAGGCTTCTGGCCATCCTGAAAACATATCTACAATTACTAACGCATATTCAAAATGGCCCGACTTTGGCATCTGAATATGGTCAATCTGGATACGCTGGAAAGGGTATAAGGGCCTTGCAAGGTGTTTCTGCGGTGGTTTTTCCACACATCCTGGGTTACACTTTGCACAAATTGTACATGATTTGCAGAAATTACTAGTCATTGGGGTAATTCCAGGCGCCACATAGTATTTGTCGATCAGTGCATTCATAAGAGTCTTTGAGAGATGTGCTGCTCCATGTGCCCATTGTACCACAGCAGGATACAGTGCCCGTGGCAGACAAAGTTTCTTTTTGTACTCATAAATTCCTTCTTGGAGCGATGCACCTCTTTTCTTCCAGCTTTCCTTGTCTTCCTTTGTTGCAGATTCTTGCAACTTCTTCAGATATTCTCGATTTACTGGGAGGTTCTGCATTAACGGAACCATCCTTGTCGTGTCCACTCGATCTTCCACTTCTCGTATCCCGCTGGCAGCTTGTTTTGCCGCGGCATCCGCCAGATGGTTTCCTCTGGCTTCTTCTGTGTTCAGTTTCCCATGGGCTTTTACCTTCAGGATGGCCACATGGCTTGGAAGGAGTAGGGCATCCATCAGAGCTTGTATAGCTGAGCTGTGTTTCACTGGTGTTCCTGCTGCTGTCAGAAATCCCCTGGTTTGCCAAATGACGCCAAAATCGTGTGCTGCACCAAAGGCATATCTAGAGTCAGTGTAGATATTCGCCGTTTGTCCTTCTGCCAGTTTACACGCTGCAGTGAGGGCTTGTAGTTCGGCCTCTTGTGCGGATGCTGTTGACGGTAGTGTGCTTGCCAGTAGGACCACGGAGTCTGTGGTGACCGCATAACCCGTATGGTAGGTGCCTTGTTGATCAGCATATCGAGAACCATCCACAAACAGAATTAGATCTGGGTTCTGTATCGGTGTTTCACTCACCGTGGGCAGATGAGCTGTTTCTAGCTTCATGAGTTCGAAGCAATCATGGGGTAGGTCGACTCCAGCTGTGTTTTGTTCTTGTTCGTGTCCCTGCACATCTCCCCCCTCGGGAAGTGGAAGAAGAGTGGAGGGGTTAAGCACTTGGCACCGGAGAAGGGTGACATTGTCTGGAATGAGAAGCGAGCATTGCAACCTGAGGTGTCTGGCAGCGGACAGATGTTTTGGCTGTGTCTGATTAAGAATAGCAGCAATGTCATGTGGTGCCAGGAGAATGAGGTCATGCCCTAGAACGATATCCGAAGTTTTATCCAGCAGTGCTTGAGCAGCAAAGACAGCACGAAGACAGGACGGTCCACCACGAGCCACATCATCGAGACGGCTGGAGTAATAACCAATAGGTCGACATCGGCCAGCGTGTGGCTGTGTTAACACTCCAGTTGCATGTCCATTTCGTTCTGATACGAAAAGCTTGAAGGGTAAATCATAGTCTGGGAGGCCCAAGGCAGGGGCCGAGGATATTACCTGTTTGAGAACAGTGAAATTCTTGGAAGCCTCTGGGGTCATCTGGAAGGGATTTGTTGTTACACTGGCGACACACTTTATTCGAGCTCGGCTAGTCCCACGAATTCGGGTATACCCGGGTGTATTGAGGTTTGTGACTGTTTTCTGCCCGAGTGCATTGGGTTATTTTCCAGGCAGGGATTGAAGCATTTTATTCCCGCTGGCTGCAATACTGCACAGTATATATATATATACTGCATTACAATTCATGAATTTATGCCATCTGGTAGACACGCGAAGCATTGCAGCCTATTAAATCCTAATCATTATCATTTAACAGATCAGCCGCCCGTCAGCCAGGCATGAACCCAGGCTGGGAAGGCAAACGCAACGGGGCTTGTCAGAGGTGAGGAGCGGCGCATTCCAGGTATCTGCCAGGTACATACTGGGTATTTGCTCGAATAAAGTGTGTCGGTGCAGTAAGACATCGTACAATGGTTGCATCATTTACTGCTTGAAGATCTTGAACCATTCTAAACTTATCAGGTTCACCCTTCGCGGTGCGTTTCTTCACAGGGAAAAGAGGGGTATTGCAGTTTACGGGGAAGCGGGGCCCCTTGTTTGAGCTGTACAACAATGGCGGTACCGTTAGGTGCCCGATATCCTCAGGGCCTGTGGACCATAATTTGGACGGGATCCTATCCATGACAGCGGGTGGTATACTGGCGGCTGAGGGTTTGTCCGCTAATGCCAAAAGTATTGGAAGGGAACAAAGGGCAGAGACATCTGACTCCCAGAGCGGGGAGGTTACATCAATGGTGCCGTCCTCGGAGAATATTATGGAGGCCTGTAACCTGGACAAAACATCAGCGCCAAGCAGATTAAGCGGGCAAGTAGAGGAAACTACAAATCGTGAAAATAGTTCAGGGTAGGGACATATCTGCAGGGGTCGTGCTAATGGGCTAGAGCGCGGTGTGCCATCTACCCCCACACATAAAACATCAATATCAGACAAATAGGAAGGGTCGGGTATATCTGCAGCTCTAATTACGCTCCTGGCTGCACCTGTGTCTACCAGGAAGGGGGTGAGGTGACCTTCTATGGGTATTATAACCTGGGCTAGGGGACCTTCTCCTTCCCGGACGGCTACAGCTAGAAGGGGGTTGACACAGGCTTGCTGGATTCCTAGCGGGGCTGGTTCCCACCATGATTGGTGGGCTGAAGGGGCATTTGGCGGGGAGGTAGCTGGTCATCATGGGGGTAGCGGTTGTCCCTGCTCTGGTTCCACTGGGAGCAAGGGGAGTTACTGTTTCCGGGGTTATATTGATTCCTGCGGGGGCGTTTAGGTGCCGTGCAGTTCCTTCTAAAATGGCCGGGCTGGTCGCAATTAAAACAAGTGGGAGGTGGTCGTGGCTCATACTGCACATGATTATAACCTTGGCCATAAGTGGGGGTAGAGACATTCTCCGCCAACATAATAGGGGTGGTTTTCTTCAGGGCCTGGCTTGATTCAAGACCCTTCGCTACCAACAAAAGGGTATCTAGAGGGAGTACCCGGAATTCTGGTCGTGCCAGAATTAAACCTTTCCGAATGGGTGCCTCGAGTCCAGCTACAAATGCAGCAGATAACATCTGACTATGGGCTTTGTTGTATGTGGTAAAACCTAAATCGGAAAAAACCTGGGATAATCTGGTATGGAATTTCTCCACTGATTCCCCTTTTTCCTGAGTCACATCCTGTATATTGATGGCTTGGTCAGCCAGCTTTTCCCTGGCCCAGTCACGTAATTGGTCACAAAAGTCCACCCCGGAGGCATATGTATCATGGCCTGTCACCATAGCGTCCGTCAGGCTTTTTTTCCATTATGGGCCAGTATGCTTCCCCCGCCTTAATCTCGCATAAGATAACCAAATCCCGTCGAGCTGCTGAATACGTTTTTTGAATCTGGACCACGCTACGATAAAAGGGCATAGGTTGTTTCTCTGGGTCTGGTAGGGTGTTTACCAGGGAGGAGGCTTGGGGGGGGTGAAGGTGACATACATTATTGGGGCGCCTTTTACCTGCTTGGGCGTCTGCCCATATAACCTTGGGCCGTGGTCGGGTACTGGGGGGTGTCTGGGGTTAGTATTCCAGGTCATGTTTGCCTCCTGTGCAGCGGCCTGTGACTCACTATCTGAGTCAAAACTACCAGGCGTACTATAGTGGACACTGCTGCTGGGTCTGTGTGCTATTGTTGTGTCAGGGTAGACTTGAATCCCTACCGCTGGGGCAGTGATTGTTTGGGGTGAAAGGGCTGGCATCAGGGGCATTAGGGGCGCAGTCGGGGTGTAATAGGAACCATCCGCCTGCAGCACAGGATATAGTTGTGCTACATGGGCAGTCAAGGTTGGTTTGTCATTCGTGGCCGGGGTAGTGGGTTGTATAGGAGGGGGTGCTGCTAGAGCTGGGAGCGAAGGTAACAAAGGAGTGAGTATAGATAAATCAGTCACACCGTGGCGCTGCACACCACAATTAAAACAATCTTCCCTGCATTGGGGGTTTTGGGTGCCACACCTTAAACATGTCCAGGGGGGTGAGTCAGCACCAGCATAGGGTGGGGGTTGGTCATTTTCAGGGGGGTTACTTGTACAGTCACCGCAAGGGTGATAAAGAAATACAACCTTCCCTCCCTTTTCTATCTCCTGCTGGTCCATTTTCCTCTGGACAGCCTTGGCAACATTAAACCAGGCTTCTGCTGTCTTCAGCAGGTTGTTATCACTCAAAATTCCTCTCTTTTCTTTCAATATTTTTCGCCACTCTTCTGGTTGTAACCTGCCTTCTGCTGCAGTAATACCACATACTTTAAACAGCCTACTTGCTTTCTTTTTCACTTGTTATTATATTAACTTCTGTCCTGGCAATGATAAAATAAATGCAGCGGGACCCTTCTGTCCCTCAACAGAATTCTTTTGGCCCATATTAACGTAAGGTATGTTTCCCTGTGGGATTCAAAAACACACAAGACGGTGCTCACTGAGCTTCTCACTCCCACAGAAAAAGACCCCTCTTTCTAGTTGCCATTAGAACAGAAGGAAAAAGAATATTTTCTGGTTTTAAAAGACCCATTCGTGTGGCCAGTACGAACAAACCTTTTAAATAAATCTTTACCAGTTGCAGGGAGGGCTGCTCCCATTCCTTTTCGTTCTGTTCTCTCTCTTTCCGCCACTAGGTGGCAGGCTAAGACTCCTTTCTCTGTCTTACTTGCCTGTGTTCCCATGGTTTTTTTTTTTTTTTTTTTTTTAAAGCTACACAACAATTACTAGCAAAAATGCCCTGCTTTTTTTTTTCCTTTCACTTATAACACTTTCTCTAATTGTATCCCAATTTCTGCATATAAACCTTTCATAAAAATAACCCTCAATACCTACTTCCACAACACAATCATATGCCTTGATTATCTATCAGCAAATTCACTTGCTATTTCTTTCCTATTCACTTTCTTTCTTTCTTACTGCAAAGCGTACGTTAACGCGGAAAAAACAGGAGTTCGGGCAGTTTAACGTCTAGGGGTTATCGCCCAAGCACCAATGGGCTATCTCTTCTACTCTCAACAATCCCCACCCATCCTCATGAATTCTCAACTCTAATACACAAACACATTTTGGACATAACATACCACTTGATTACGAGAGAGAGGAAAATGTTATTCAGGGATCAGTCGGCAGGATTCCGTGCTGCTACAAACCGTAACGCGCAACTTAACACCCCTTCCCTCCGCAACGCGCCAACCGCACAGTCACTACCGGGATTACCGTGTTCCTCTCTGAACCGACTTTCCCTTACTCCCCCTTTTCCCCTCCTTCCACCAAGTTTACAACATACAGTGACAAGACCCCTAGTCAGCCGGCAAAAATCCCACTCCACTTTGGGCTCCCACTTGCGGCACTGACTAACATATACAACATGTAAACGTATACCGGGTGACAGATAGTCTAGGTAACAGGTTTGAGTTTGAAACGGGCTTTGGGCAAGATATCTACCTGTCTTTAGGTGACCTTCGGAGAGCCGTATGAGACACAGAAATAGACCAACAGCGGAGACAGTGCGTATCGGTAGATAATAAATGTTATCTTACCGTACTCCAGAGGTAATCAGTCTCCTGCCGCGTCCGCACTTGGTCCACCCCGGTCCCTCTGCGCACGGCTGTCTGTTGGTTCACAACCCAGGGGCCCACGTTGGGCGCCAGCTGATTTGGATAATTTGGATCAGACCAAAACGTCTTCAGAGTATCTGTCCCCGTCCAGATTAGTTTCCTACGTAGGTAATGCGTGCACTGAGAAAATATCACGCTGACACACGTTCAGAATGATAATGTCTGCCTTTATTCCTACAGACCACGTTCCTATAAAGGGGCTGTAGGGGAGGGGGTTTGTATGCAAAGGAGCTGTCTCAGGTTATTAGTCTCACCCCACCCTCTGCGGCTCAGACCCCGCCCCCACCCTCTGCCGCTCAGACCCCGCCCCCACTCTCTGCCGCTCAGACCACGCCCCCACACTGTCGCTCAGACCCCGCCCCCACACTGCCGCTCAGACCCCGCCCCCACCCTGCCCCCACCCTCTGCAGCTAACCCCGCCCCCACCCTCTGCAGCTAAACCCGCCCCCACCCTCTGCAGCTAAACCCGCCCCACCCTCTGCAGCTAACCCCGCCTCACGCTCTGCAGCTAACCCCGCCTCCACCCTCTGCAGCTAAACCCGCCCCACCCTCTGCAGCTAACCCCACCCCCACACTCTGCAGCTATCCCTGCCCCCACCCTCTGCAGCTAACCCCGCCCCCACACTCTGCCGCTCAGACCCGCCCCCACATTCTGCCGCTCAGACCACGCCCCCACACTGCCGCTCAGACCCCGCCCCACCCTCTGCAGCTAACCCCGCCCCCACCATCTGCCGCTCAGACCCCGCCCCCACCCTCTGCCACTCAGACCCCGCACCCACCCTCTGCCGCGCAATCCTCGCCCCCACCCTCTGACGCTCAGACACCGCCCCCACACTCTGCCGCTCAGACCCCGCCCCCACCCTCTGCCACGCAGACCCCACCCCCACCCTCTGACGCTCAGACCCCGCCCCCACCCTCTGATGCTCAGACCCCGCCCCCACCCTCTGACGCTCAGACCCCGCCCCCACACTCTGCAGCTAACCCCGCCCCCACCCTCTGCCGCTCAGACCCCGCCCCCACCCTCTGACGCTCAGACCCCGCCCCCACCCTCTGCCGCTCAGACCCCGCCCCCACCGTCTGCCGCTCACACCCGCCCCCACCCTCTGCAGCTAACCCCGCCCCACCCTCTGCATCTAACCCCGCCCCCACCCTCTGCAGCTAACCCCGCCCCCACCCTCTGCAGCTAACCCCACCCCACCCTCTGCAGCTAACCCCTCCCCACCCTCTGCAGTTAACCACACCCCACCCTCTGCAACTAACCCCGCCCCCACACTCTGCACCTAACCCCGCCCCACCCTCTGCAGTTAACCCCGCCCCCACCCTCTGCAGCTAACCCCGCCCCCACCCTCTGCAGCTAACCCAGCCTGCACCCTCTGCAGCTAACCCGCCCCCACCCTCTGCAGCTAACCCGCCCCCACCCTCTGCAGCTAACTCCGCCCCACTCTCTGCAGCTAACCCCGCCCCCACCCTCTGCAGCTATCCCCGCCCCCACCCTCTGCAGCTAACCCCGCCCCCACCCTCTGCAGCTATCCCCTCCCCCACCCTCTGCAGCTAACCCGCCCCAACCCTCTGCAGCTAACCCCGCCCCCACACTCTGCAGCTTACCCCGCCCCACCCTCTGCAGCTAACCCCGCCTCCACCCTCTGCAGCTAACCCCGCCCCCACACTCTGCAGCTAACCCCGCCCCCACACTCTGCAGCTAACCCTGCTTCCACCCTCTGCAGCTAACCCGCCCCCACCCTCTGCAGCTAACCCTGCCCCCACCCTCTGCAGCTAACCCCGCCCCCACCCTCTGCAGCTAAACCCGCCCCCACCCTCTGCAGCTAAACCCGCCCCACCCTCTGCAGCTAACCCCGCCTCCACCCTCTGCAGCTAAACCCGCCCCACCCTATGCAGCTAAGCCCACCCCCACACTCTGCAGCTATCCCTGCCCCCACCCTCTTTAGCTAACCCCGCCCCACCCTCTGCAGCTAACCCGCCCCCACCCTCTGCAGCTAACCCCGCCCCCAACCTCGGCAGCTATCCCTGCCCCCACCCTCTGCAGCTAACCCCGCCCCAACCCTCTGCAGCTCAGACCCCACCCCCACACTCTGCAGCTAACCCCGCCCCCCCTCTGCAGCTAATCCCACCCCCACACTCTGTCGCTCAGACCCCACCCCCACACTCTGCAGCTAACCCCGCCTCCACACTCTGTCGCTCAGACCCCGCCCCCACACTCTGCAGCTAACCCCGCCCCCACACTGCCGCTCAGACCTCGCCCCCACACTCTGTCGCTCAGACCCCGCCCCCACACTGCCGCACAGACCCCGCCCCCAAACTCTGTCGCTCAGACCCCGCCCCCACACTGCCGCTCAGACCCCGCCCCCACCCTCTGCAGCTAACCCCAATGACGCTGCTGCAGCTTCAAAAAACGACTTGGGTTGGCTGTACCCAGCGTCAACTCCGTAGTTGTACTTTTTTTTGCTTTTTACATGTGTTGTTTTTTTTTATTGTACATCATTTCTTGACATTGTATGTATGTATGTATGTATGTAAGTATGTATGTATGTATGTATGTATGTATGTATGTATGTCTAGAGAGATATATACATACAGGGTAAGAAATGATAGTGTTTGAAAAGCTTGCTTTGCACTATTTTAAATGATTTTGGCTATGCTGCTATGCATAGATGTGTGTTCAATGTATTTTATAATTAGATAGATGTAATTTTTGGGCTTCTATGCTGTACTTTAGGTCATGGTGAGGATTGCTTTTGTATATTTTAATTTTTGGTGTCCTATTTTGTATGATGGTACCTTGTTCTCTTTAACGGTTGCTATAGTTAATTGTGTAATTGGTATGGATGCTATTTTAATTGTTTTGGGATGTAATTAATGTATGCAAATTGATTGATGGTGAATTTCTTGGATTACATAGTATACTTCTTTTGATGTAATGGTATTTTCTTTGGAATATTGTATTGTTAACATTGATTTGCTGCATCTACATGTTGCTTACATTTTATGCAGCATGTATACAATGTAAATGCAATGTTTTAAGTGGCATTTGAGGCTTTGGATTGGAATTTGATGCTTTGGATTGGATGATTACATTTGATTTGTTTAGGAAATAGCATTGTATTTTATTGAGGATGTTATGGATAAGTGGTATTAATTAATATGTTTTTGTTAACCCTGAGACATTTATTTGTATATTGGTTCATCATGTGTGTATATATATATATATACAGGCAGTCCTCGGTTATCCGACACAATGCGTTACTCAAAATGGCGTTGGATAGAGAAACGTTGTAAAGCGAAACACGTTTTCCCATAGGAACACTGTTTAAATGAAAGGTTCCGTTTCTGAAGGCAATTTTAATGCTAAAATACACAAAATATTTTACGCAGGCAATAAGATATGCAGCACACACATAAATTATATAGTGTATATACTGTATTATATATATATACATATATATATATATATAATATAACATAATAAATAATATATTATATAGTATAATATAATATTATATAGTGCATATACTGTATCTACTATATATTTCTCAAAGTGTCCTATGTGTCGTTGCCTGTCTGTCTGTATGTATGTCCCTCCCTGTGTCCCTAGCGGCAATCGCATTGGACCTTTGGCCTGTCACTCCGCCTCAGGCCAATGAGATGGCTCCCTTGGCCCGCCCGCCCCCGCACACCTCTCATTGGCTTGAGGCGGAGTGACGGGCTAAAGGACACACACACACACACACACACACCACCTCCCGCCCAGGTAAGTTACTAAACTGCCGCCTCCCCTGTGCCTCCCCTCCCAGCGCCTCTGCCCCTCCTTCCCGCATTGCCTGCAAGCTCACACCCCGGCCGCTGCAGTCAGCGGCCGAGCGGCCGCACGGGACACAGCGGGGGAGCGGCCGCCGCGGGACACAGCGGGGGAGCGGCCGCACGGGACACGACACACAGGTCTCTCACACTCCCAACCCCCTCACTCCCCTCTTCTCCCCCCCCACCACCCTCCTCTTCTCCCCCCACACCACTCTCCTCTTCTCCCCCCCCACCACCCTCCTCTTCTCCCCCCCACCACCCTCCTCTTCTCCCCCCCACCACCCTCCTCTTCTCACCCCCCACCACCCCCTTCTTCTCACCCCCCACCACCCCCCTCTTCTCCCCCCCACCAACCCCCTCTTCTCCCCCCCACCTCCCCCCCCACCACCCCCCCCACCACCCCCCCCTCTTCTCCCCCCCACCACCCCCCTCTTCTCCCCCCCACCACCCCCCTCTTCTCCCCCCCCACAACCCCCCCCCTCTTCTCCCCCCACCACCCCCCCCTCTTCTCCCCCCCCCACCCCCCCCCTCTTCTCCCCCCCCCTCTTCTCCCCCCCCACCCCCCCCCCCCTCTTCTCCCCCCCACCACCCCCCCTCTTCTCCCACCCCCACCACCCCCGGTTAGCCGCTAAGGTAATGAAGTGGCCTTTAAAAGCATTTTTCCTGGATCGGATGCATGCCGGGGGGCTCCGGTGCTGGTATTAATGGTATCAGCTCAGGAGACCCCCGGCATCAATCCCAGCCAGGAAAAAGGCCAGAATTTTTTCTAAGTGCCGATCCGCCGCTCATCAGCAGCCTCTCACCATCAACTAGCCAACTTTTTTTGCCGTGGCTGATTCGGCATAAAAACGCCATTCTAGAGTGGCGAATAGCGGCGCAAAGCTACTGACCACTATTAGAGTACAGCGTGGCGGAAAACATGTCTATTTTAGGCGAAAAGTGCCTTCTCGCCTCGCCAATGGCGGAAAAAAAAAACCGCCACAAAAACTGGCGTTTTTTTTTATTCTTGCCACTTTCTCGCCCCTTACTGAATAGGGGAAGGCGTTTTTGGCAGGAAACGGGCGAGAAGTGCCTTTTCGCCTCTTACTGCATGAGGCCCACAGTGTTAAATGACCATCATGCTTCTTATCACATCCCAGTATCTGGATATCTCCTATTATCACACGCTGGTCACACCTGACAGCGCGCACAGGCTGAGCTCAGAATGTGACACACACTCATTCTACATTTCAAAAAACCACCATGTTTATTTTCAACCTGACGTCCGTGGTTACAGCCCAACCGCCTGCGTTCTATGGGAGTGATGTCACCACTCTGCCACTAACCAGCTGTCCGTGGACCTGAGAAGAGCATCTTCTGAGACGTGGAGGAGACTGCAGAGACTTCAACGCCCATTTGGACCATATTTATTTTTTGTTTCAATCTGATTTTATTTTTGGACCATATTTATAACCATTATTAGTATATTAGATTTATTAGTGTAATAGATTAGATTTATTAGCTTTATAGATTACTAGCTGATATACCGGGCTTTGCCCGGGGTTGCAGGGGCGCGGGGGAGGGGGGGGGGCGGGAGGGTGAAAGGCAGGGGGGGTGATTAGATTTATTAGTGTAATAGATTAGATTTATCAGCTTTATAGATTATATATTAGTTTAATAGATTTTATATATATATTAGTATAATAGATTAGATGTAAGAGTATTTAAGTTCCCCCTCCCTGTATAACTTCTCTCCCCCCTCCCTGTATAACTTCTCTCCCCCCTCCCTGTATAACTTCTCTCCCCCCTCCCTGTATAACTTCTCTCCCCCCTCTCTGTATAACTTCTCTCCCCCCTCCCTGTATAACTTCTCTCCCCCCTCCCTGTATAACTTCTCTCCCCCCTCCCTGTATAACTTCTCTCCCCCCTCCCTGTATAACTTCCCTCCCCCCTCCCTGTATAACTTCCCTCCCCCCTCCCTGTATAACTTCCCTCCCCCCTCCCTGTATAACTTCTCTCCCCCCTCCCTGTATAACTTCTCTCCCTTGCACACAGTTGACATCTTTTCGAAGTCTCTTATTTTTTAGATCCTCCGTACTGAGCGACTTCTAGAAGGGGTCAGCGGAGAAATCCCGATCGCGGCGCCTTCCAGCGCGCGGGCAAAGCACTTCCCAGGGAGATGGAGCCGCGCCGGGTAAGATCTGATTAAAGGACAACCTCAGAATGCATCAAAACACCGTGTGATGTGGCACGTAACAGGAGGATATAGGGGGGAGATCTGACTGCCCGGGGGGGCCCTGTGTGAGAAGCTGGGACACTTCCAATTACCAGTGCACCATAGGAAATGTAACCTCCAAATAAACACCCAATATGGCTACTTATTAAGTATTTATTGAATAACTGGCATATGTTTCTATTGAATAAAGGTCTTTAGTTACCCGTTAGGTCTGGTACCCTGTCAGGTACTACACATGTGTCACTTTATACTTCAAAGACAACGTGGAGAAAAACATTGAGGCCATATTTACTAAGCGGTGCTGGACCACAAGACACCGCCTGGTGCCGGAAGACATACTGCTCTTTCGTATGAATGGGCTGTAAGGGATCTTATGAAATAGCACTGCTTAGTAAATATGGCCCTGAATGAGCTATATGTTAGCTAAAGTGTCATTCAAACGGCATTATTTCTGTAGCAAGTCATGTGCAGCGTGTTGCTGTGTGAAGTAATCAGAGACTCCTGCTATAACATGCCACATTGGGTGAGCATTGGGGTCTTCTGCTTCTATTGTGATAGTATCTGCAGGCTCAGAAAAGACAGACGCCCTGGCTGTGCTCAAAGCTGTGAAATGCAGCAAGCTTAAGCTTATATGGGACAATGTTAAATGGTTTTGAAGCAAAAGGTGGTACTGTGTGCTCATTTGCATGTCATTTCCCAGAATCCCTTGCTGCAGTGGACGTGCTGTGTGCTGGGTGATAATGGTGAAAGGCGGGGTTGCAGACATATCTAAGACATGTGAATGTGCTCACAAGTGATATTTCCATTTGCTATATGCTTTACTGTGGAGGGTTTTAGTCACTTTTTCACCCACCATAACTTTACTAAGTGTGTGTATATATATATATATAATGTATTTGGGTGTTTTTATATATGTATTGTTTGTTGTTATATGTATTGGGGGTTTCTTATATGTATTTGTTTTTTATATATGTGTTGGGGTTTTATTTGTATTTGTTTTTTTTATATATGTATTGGGGGGGTTTTTTGGTACTGTTGCGGCTAAGCTTATTCTAAAGCTTAACCGCAATTGTTCGGGGCTTTTTTTTTCAGCCGCGCGCCAGACGCATCTCGCTGCTGTGCGCCGGCCGTTTCTCCGTTCAGCGCTAATGGTGCTGAACAATGGCGCCTGGGGCGCCGAAAAAAAAAAGCCCGCGTCTGCACGCGGTTTAAAAATTCACGCGGTGGCGGCCACCACTGTATATATTTTGAGGGGGGGGGGGATTGAGTGTGAGGAGGGGGATTGAGTGGGATAATTGACGGATAGAGGGGGAGAGTGACAGGAGAGAGGGGGTGAGGGAGGAAAAGAGGAGTGAGACGCAGGGGAGAGAAATATATGAGGCGGGGGGCAGGGATTGAGTGAGAGTGGGGTAATAGATGGAGGGGGGTGAGAGGTGAGACGGAGGGGAGAAAAATACATGGGAAGAGGGAGGGAAATAGAGGGGGCTCACCGGGTGTGAAATAGGGGGGCTCATGAGGTGTGAAATGGGGGGGCTCGCAACTCCGCCGACGGGGTGGGGGGGGGAGGGGGCGGTAATAACGCTATTATTATTATTTATAAATGACCTGACTGTTACGTCACGTCATTTTTTCTCAATTTCATTCCAAGTATTCTCCAATTTATATTCTATTTCGTAACAAATCTGTGAGGGGTCTTGGGAGCGAGCGCCCGTCCGAGGATTTTTTTAGGAAATAAGAGTATGAATTGGTGCAAATTGGTGCCTGCTTGGAGTGAAATTTAGAACATTTATAAATAACATACCAGCAGCCATACTGCACATGGCGAGCGATACTGATCTTACTGCTCCTATCCCACAAATTCCAAGATTATTGCACCCCTCCTCATCCTCTTACCCCCGCTCAGCCTCTCTCACCCCTCATCCTCTCACCCTCCCCTATATATAAATAAAAATATACATACGTATATAATATTTATGTCAGCGTTCATGTTCTTTTGAGTGCATCTTGTGTCTCTTTTCATGTCTCTCTGTATCTATCTCGCTGTATCTCTCATTTATCTGTGTGTCTCCTCCGTCTCTCACTGCTGCAGTGCTAGAGCCCTAAAGAAAAGAAAAAAGGGGGGGGGGGGGTCTGCCACTTATCACCTAGCATACGGTGCTTACACTTCTGCAAGGGATTCTGGGAAATGACATGAAAATGGCAACACAATGTGTCGCCTTTTGCCTGAAATCAATTTTTTACATAGAACTCTTATAAGCAAATGCTTCACTGTTCACACAGCTTTTAACCATAGCATGGGATTAGATACAAAGCCAGTTTGTGCTTAAAAGCTGCGTGGACAGCGAACATTTGCTTAGAAGGGTTCCATGTAAAAATGTATTTTAGGCAAAAGGTGGCACATTGTGTGCCTATTTGCATGTCATTTCCCAGAATCCCTTGCTGCAGTGGAAACACTGTATGCTAGGTGGTAATGGTGAAAGGCAGGGTTGCAGACCTGTCTAAGACGTGAATGTGCTCACAAGTGATGATATATAAAATACTTTTTTTGTTAAATCACACTGTACAGCAGGGGGGCGCAAACTTTTTTCCCTGCGCCCCCCTGCCGGCTGTCCCCTCACTCCCGCGCCCCCCCAAACCCCAACTTACCCTCGCTCCGGCGTAATGACGTCACGTTGCCATAGCAACGTGACGTCACATGACCTCGCAGCGTCATTTTGACGCCGCGTTGCCATGGCGACGCCGGGAGGAAGCCGCCGGAGCCACGGGTAAGTATGGTTTACAGAGGCCCTGCAGCTCCCCCGGCACTTTATTTAAGTGCCTTCGGGAAGCGCGCGGGGCCTCTGTAAACCCCGCGCCCCCCGTCGGCAGTCTCGCGCCCCCCCTGGGGGTCGCGCCCCAGTTTGCGCACCGCTGCTGTACAGCATAGTGTGCACTCTCTCTTACCCCCCTCCCACTCCTCTTCCTCTCTTCCCCCTTCCTCCTGCCCTCACTTCCCCCTCCCTCCTGCCCTCACTTACCAGGCGGTCGAGAGGTGAGTGAGAGGGATATTGGAGTGAGAGGGTGAGTGAGACTCAGGAGATATGCAGGACGGGCTGTATGAGGTGAAGGTGCTAGAGGGGTGAGTGAGAGGGATATTGGAGCGAGAGGGTGAGTGAGACTCAGGAGATATGCAGGACGGGCTGTATGAGGTGAAGCTGCTAGAGGGGTGAGTGTGAGGGATATTGGAGCGAGAGGGTGAGTGAGACTCGGGAGATATGCAGGACGGGCTGTATGAGGTGAAGGTGCTAGAGGAGTGAGTGAGAGGGATATTGGAGCGAGAGGGTGAGTGAGACTCAGGAGATATGCGGGAGGAAAGTATAATCTTGGACAAATAGACCCAAACAGATTATTATTATTTAATTTCTGCCTCACTCCCGCAGGGCTTGGGAAAGACACATGAGAAGAAAGGAGGAGGAGAGCTGGCTGTGGACGAGGAAGGAGACACCGAATGGCAGGAGCTCTATAACAGCGGCTTATGGGCTAGCAATATGTTGGCCCTTACTGAGTTCCTGGAGGACTGTGTGACCGAGTCCAGCCTCGGTGATAGCGGCAGTGTGCTCGGGCATGTTACCGCCGACTGGATGTTGGAGGATGTGGAAAGCGAGGTCGATGTGAGTATCTGTTCCAGGCGCCGTGTCACTAATGAGTAGGAGCAGGTAGCTTAAACTCGTCCCCTTTAAATGCACACGGAGTCCTTCTAGTTCCTGTAACTTTATTGGGTGGGGATAACAGGAACATACAGGAACTTGCAGGTAGTATTTGTGAGAGGAAGGTGAAACAGAAAGCATTTCCTAAGGGCGCCGTGGAAGATACGCGCACTCACTACTGGTGCTGGGAGTAAAAGAACGCACATTTTCCTGTGCAGACAGGAATAAGCAATGGGGCAAACTAGTAACAAAACATAGCAGGGGGAGTAGGCTTAACCAGCTCAAGTATTGGGCAGAGGGAGGTTGCCAAGGCAACTGGCAGAAGCTAAGGGAAACCACAGGGGGGGGGGTAGCAACATTGTTGCAACTACACTGAGGAGCTGGTCATGGAGGACACTGTGGATGTAACTTCCAGCAGACCAGGAGCTGAGCTTCACTCTCTCATATCACCATCTACAGCAGCTTCTAGTGTGTGTTACATGGAGAGACATTTCCCAAACAGACACGTTCATTATTCACTGCTCCCCAACATCAGGCGTTATCACCCAACACATATACCCTGCGCACGTCACAGGACGGTATTATCAGCATAAAATAACGCCCCAAGTAATTACACACAAAATGATTCTGCAAAGCAGCGTTTATAGCAATGTAAAGGGGAAATGAAAGGGATTTTTATCTCCGGAAATGGTTGTGGTTAAGTGACTCAAACAGTTTGATAATGTACCTGGTATTCAGTGATCGGTACCAAAAGAGACAAGCAGATATACAGGGCCCAGACTCCCATGGTGCTGGTGCTGTGTGATTGGGGGCAGCTTAGATCCAGTTCTAACAAGACGTCTATGTTCTCTTTTGGAATTTTTAGGCGTTGGACCAAGATCTGGAAGGAGTCGCGCTACCAGTGCCGCGTATTCTGGAACATTCCCCTGCGAATAACACACTGCAGGCCCAGAACACAGAGGGCGACAGTGCCGAAGATCAGACGTCACCCGGCTGTTTCTGCTGCATCTGGCGAGTGAGACCGAAGAGATCCCTGTTCAGTTCCATCAGGAGATGGATCAGCAAAAGGAGAAACAGAGTGGTCTCCTTTTAAAGCCGCTGCAGGATCGAGTCGCCACCAAGACCGTCAGAGACACCATGTTTTCCATAAAATCCCCTGCGCTAGAGGGGTCTGTAATGCATTGTAATGCAATATAACAACATGCAGAACATGGGTAACAAGCCCCTCTAGCAGCAAAACATGTGTGTCTCCAACAGACGGTAAGTATTATAGGGGCGCGCGGGTCCCTTATCCCTTAAGCGCAGCCGCGCGTCTGCGCTTTTCCATAGAAGCAAAGATGAGTTTCTCCCCCACTTGTGCTGCCGCTGGGATGTGGGGGAGAGACCCCTACTTATACCCCAATCGGATGGGGGGGGCGAAGACCCCACTTTTACCCCCTCTGGGATGGGGGATCACAGATGGAATGGGAGGAAAAGAGACCCACTTGTACCCTCATTGGGATGGGGGGGGGGAAGGGGCAGAGGCCCCATTTGCATCCCCACATGGATGAGGGGAGGGGGGCAGAGGCTCCACTTTGCCTCAATTGGGTTGGAATGGGATTAGAGATTCTACGCATACCTCATCTGGGATGTGGGATTCAGAGACCCCTACTTGAGCCCACTAGAATGTGGGGGGGAGGGGGGGGAAAGAGATTTTTAGGTATATCTGCTGACAGGCTTCAGGGAAGCGGTGACTAGTTAGAAGGGCAGATAGGTTGACCTTGTAGGTCACTGGGCTGGGGGACAATGTTGCACTAAACATGTTGAGGTAAAGGCTGGGTTCCATCAGCCTGAAAAAAAATTAAATTGGGACCTGAAAGGGTCATGGGGGATAAAGGGGGTGCGCTGATGCAAGTAGCTACACCTTGGGGTGTAGCGGCCTCCAGCATGGAGCAGTGGGGGATGGGGCCCTGCCTTGCTGGCAAAGGTCAGTTATTGCCAGGGCAGTGCTAATCTTGCTTTGGGTGGAGAGACTGTGGTGGCACTGCCTGGCCTCTCCGTGGTCCCGGCTGACGCGGGAAAAGTTTTTGATGGTAGTTTTAATTCGCTTATACGTGCATCACCAGCTGGTTGGTGTGACATTAACCAGCCGAGGTGGAGAAGATCCAAGGAGGAGAGATAGTGAGGTATCGTTGCTCACAGGCTTCATATAGCCAGAAGGGCGGGTAGGTTGAACTTATTGCTCACAGGGCTAGTTGGCAGTGTTGCACCAGACAAGTGAAGGTAAAAGAGGAGGAAGAAATTGGGCAGCTATAAAAATTTGGACAGGCATGTGGTTGTGGCTAGTACACACGCCTGTGGTTGTGGCTAGTACACACGCCTGTGGTTGTAGTGGCGTCCTGCAAGGCAGCATTGGGAGAAGGAGTCCTGCATTTGTTGGCTGTGGTCAGTTCGTGCCTGGGTGAGACTAAGTAGCAAGTGAAGGGGCGGCACCTGCTCTGGGTGAGAGGTTGCGGTAGCGCTTTCTGGCCCTGGGTGGGCCTGGCTGACATGGCTAATGTCTCTCATGGTGCGGTCAGCAATTACATAGTGGTGGCATTTATTGGCGAGTGAGCAGGGCTCATTGTGCTTTAGGTTCCTGGTGTTAGTCATGTACTTCGCTGTTTACTGTCCAGGGGACAGACCCGCTAAGCAGAGGTGGAGGGTAGAGACCGACCCGTACCTGGGATCCGAATCCCGAAGAGTAGAGTAGTGAGGTCCAGCTCTGATGTCAGGGCCTGAGAAGGCAGGATAATAGTGGTCGCTGTTCCGGGGTCAGGGCTGGAGAAGGCAAAATAGTAGGGGCCAAAGTTCCGATGTCGTCAGCAATAGGCAAAGTACAATGCAGGCAGGACACGGCTTCGATCAGAGAACAAGGTATACAGAATCTTGCACAGGCAAGGAGGAGTGGGGAATGAGGCCTTATAAATTTAGCAGGCAGGTGTAGGCAATACTTCCAGACTGAGGCTGACTTCCTGCCTCGGCGGCCATGTTGGTGGGGGCAGACGTCCTGCCTCGGCAGCCATGTTGAGAGGTCCTATGTGGATCCGGAATGAGGCAGACTTCCTGCCTCTGCGGTCATGTTGGTAGAGGCAGATAGAATCCCCCCATTTTAGGGGCACACTCCGAAGGCCCAGGAATGGGTTTGGTAGGAAAACCCTTGTGGAAGTCTTTTACCAAGGCGTGAGAGAAGCCTTGACCCAACTCTTCTCGTCCGGACCGTACCCCTTCAAGTCAATCAGATACCGAAGGCATCCCCTTGAGACTCGAGAGTCCAAAATCTTCCGGACGAGATACTCCTGTTCACTCTCCCACTCCTTTTTCTAGGGATGGTCTAGAGTTCTGGAAAACCGGCTGCGGATTGCCGGTTTCAGTAAGAATACGTGAAATGTGGAGGGGATCTTGAGTGATGCAGGGAGCTCCAGCTGGAAGGATACTTCGTTCACTCTCTGGAAAATCTTGTAGGGACTGATAAAACGCGGTCCCAATTTCACGGAGGGCTGACATAATCGAAAATTCAGCGTTGAGAGCCAGACCTCACCACGACTTGGTATTTGGGTGACGGCCTCCTACGTTTCTCCGCGTTTCTTTTCTGTGCTTCTGCTGCCATGCGAAGGGTCGCTTGAATGCCTTTCCAGTGATCCTGTAGGTCATCCGCCCTGGTATCCGCTGCAGGAACCCCTACAGTGGAGGAGTCGTGAGGAAAGGTTGTTGGGTTATACCCTAAAGCCGCAAAGAAGAGAGATAGCGAATTCTGCCAGCGGCAGCAGGTCCACCCAATCGTCCCGTTGCTCGGAGACATAGCACTGGAGGAACTGTTCCAATGTTTGATTGGTTCTCTCTGTCTGACCATTGGACTGCGGATGGAGGCGGAGGAAAAATGGAGATCGATGTCCAAACGGCAACAAAAATCCTTCCAGAATCTTGCAATAAATTGGGAACCCTGTCAGAGATAATTTGTGTTGGTAAGCCATGAAGGCGGAATACCCCCCTGATGAAAATATCCGCCAGCTCTGGAGCAGAGGGAAGTTTTTTAGAGGAACGAAATGTTCCTGCTTGGAGAAACGGTCGACCACGACCAGGTTGTCACGCTGTGCTCACCACAAACAAGACGAGACCCCGGTACTGAGGTGGGAGTAGATATAACGCCACCAACAGGCACGGGGGTAGGTCTGGAGTATGGATAGTCGAGATCGCCGGGTCTGGGGTGGAGAGGTTAGAGTGGTCGTATATACTTGCCAAGGTCAGGGTAGGAGAGGTCCGGAATGTAGTCGGTACTGGAAGCCGAGGTCGGAGCTGGAGAGGGTAGAATGGTTGTGGTCCGAATGCCGAGGTCAGGGTAGGAGAGTTGCGTAGGGTCGAGGATAGCCGAGATCAGTAGTCCACAGAAGCAGTAGTCCAAAGGCAAGCTGGGTCGGTACACGGGTAAGCAATAGCAGGACAAGACAGGATGTCTGGAACACAGGAGAGGTAAGCACAGGGTACAAGAATCTATGCTCAGCCAAAGTGCCGGTGGCACAGCTGAGCATAAGTAGGCAGAAGGAGCCAATCCCCTATGAGGGGTGGAGCGGAGGTGTGGCCTCCGCGGAGGCAGCAATAGGCTGTAAGGGAAAGCCAGGTGAAGCTGGTAAGGGCTAATGGCTTGTTGCCACGGAGCTTGGGTGTGTTGTGCACGCGTCACGTGCGAGCGCCGCGCGCTGATGATGTGCGGTGCTACCTGGGGGCAGAAACGAGGCCCGCAGTGTCGGGTGACATCATGTGTGCGCTGTGCGAGTTGCGGGAGAAGTCTCGTCGGAAGTAGCTCCGCACGTGCGCAGGGTAAGTGCAGGAGTGCGCGTGGAGCAGCGCCTTTCTGGATTCCTAACACAGGTTTACCGTCATGCCCCGGGAAGCTCTACAATGAAATCCATGGACAGTGTGACCAGGGATGGGAATGAAGTAACTCGCATGGTAGGGAGCATGGCACCTTGGTTCATGCACATACCGTGCAGGCCAAGATGAAGTCCTTGACATCATTCCTGATCTCCGGCCACTAGAAGGTCCACTCGAGAAACTCAGCCGTTTCCTTAATCCCAGGGTGCCCCACAATTCTGGATTGATGACCCCGTTGGAGGACTTATAGACCAAGAGGGGAGGGAAGGAAGAGCCAATAAGGAGGTACAGAAATACCAGTGGGGAGCTCAGAATGGGCTTTACGAATGAGACCCATGACTGTGGGAGTGATAGCGGTGACAATTCTGGAAGGAGGAATAATGGGCACCTCGTTGGTCTCCAGTGCATCCGCAGAAGAAAAGTGACGGGACACCGCATCGGCTTTAACATTCTTGGATCCCGGTCTAAAGGAAATAATATAGTTGAACCGAGTGAAAAAGAGAGCCCATCTCACTTGGCGGGTATTCAGCCTACTTGCCTCCCCCAGTTACTCCAAGTTACAGTGGTCCGTTAGCATGGTCACAGGCATTGAAGTTGCCTCAAGGAGATGTCTCCATTCCTCCAGTGCCATCTTTACCACAAGAACTCCCGATTCCCGACATTATAGTTACGCTCTGCTGCAGAGAACTTGTTAGAGAGAGAAGAAGCAACAAGGATGCAGACGTGACTGGAAATCCGTTCTCTGTGAAAGTACTGCACCAACATCAACCTCGAGGATGAACAGACGGAGAGGATCCGGGTGAACAAGAATAGAAGCCCTGGAAGAGAGTCTCTTTAATTTGAGAAAGGAAGCTTGTTCCTCTGGAGACCAAGAAACATGTTCTGCCCCCGTTTTGGCAATGACCGTTATAGGTGCGACTATTTTTGACAAATCTCAGATGAAACGACGGTAATAGTTTGCGAATCTAAGGAACATTTGAATGGCCACTGCCCAAGGGACTTCAACCCAATCTAGGATGGCAGTGACCTTGGCAGATCCATCTGTAAGCTTTGAGCAGATATGATATATCAGAGGAAAGCAAGACTAGACTTCTCGAATTCACAGTTTTTGAATCTGGCAAACAGTTGATTCTCAGGAAGGCGTTGAAGCACCATATTTACCTGCTCACGATGTTGCTCAAAGGATTTAGAAAAAATAAGGATGTCATCGAGTTAGACGACAATACAAGACCCCAGTAGGTCTCTAAATATCTCGTTGGCAAAAAAATGGAAAACTGCGGGGGCATTATATAGCCCGAAGGGCATGACGAGGTACTCGTAGTAACCATCTCTGGTGTTAAACACAGTCAGCCACTCATCCCCCTGCCTGATTCGGACCAAGTTATAGGCTCCTCTTCGATAGAGTTTGGAGAAGATGGTTGTGCCACGAAGGCGATTGAGAAGTTCCGGAATCAGATGGAGCGGGTAACGATTCTTAACCGTAATGTTGTTAAGACCCCTGTAGACTATACAGGACAAAAAAGAAGCCCGCACCTGCGGGAAAGCTGGACTTTCGAATAAATCCGCGAGCAGATTCTCTTCTATTTAGGCCTTCATGGCTACAGTCTCTGGTTCTGAGAAAGGGTAAGTCCGCCCCCGTGGAGGAAATGTCCCAGGGAGCAGATCGACGGGACAGTCAAAAGGACTGTCAGTTCTTCAGCCTGCCTTTTGCTGAAGATGTCCTGAAAAGTCTGGTAGGCCGGAGCAAGATTCGCAAATGCCTCTGGTTTGGAGCAATGAATATTCCACAAGGATTGTGAGAAAACCAGACACTTGGCCCTACAGCAAGGAGTCCATGCTGTCACCTGACCCAATGACCAGTCGATCTGTGGATTATGGACTCGTAGCCATGTGAGTCCCAGAACAATGTCCATGTCTGGAGAATGAATCACATCCAGATGTATGGGTTCGTGATGAAGCTCAACAATGGTAGCTTTGAGGCAAATAGTCTCCTGAAGGATAGTCCTGGGACTCAGCGGTCTGCCAGCCATAGTCACGATGGTCACAGGAGATTTCTTCCTGAGAGGAAGGCCATGTTGGGAGATCCTTATACAGTACCTGGGGCCCATTCTCGCTGAAGACTAAGAGGAAGATGGGTATGAAGGCTACACGTCATCTGCCTGTTGGTATTTCTGCATCTGTGCAGTAACACCCAAAAGGTCCCTGTTTAGGAGATGGATCAAGAAGAGGAGAGGCAATGACGTCTCCTTTTAAACCAGCTGCAGGATCCAGTCAACACCAAGACATTACATTTTCTATGGAAGCCCCTGTGCCAGAGGGGTCTGTAATGCATTGTAATGCAATATAATAACATGCAGAACATGTGTAACAAGCCCCTCTGGTAGCAAAGCATCTGTATCCCCAACACAGAGGGTACGTAACATAGGGGCGCGCGGGTCCCTTATCCCATAAGCGCAGCCGCGCGTCTGCGCATTTTCATAGAAGCAAAGATGCTGAGCGAGTAACAACAACACTTTGCTCATCACATTTATCCTAACGGTGTAAGATTATTACGCCAGTCAGCCCCTCACATATTACACGTGTGTGATTAAAAGGTCCCCAGCAGGAACCCACATCCTCTTGGAATTACGTTTCTCTTTTCCACTAAAGGGGGTTTCTGTTACTGTACGGGATAGGAGGGGCTCACTTGTAGGAGGCACATCACCTGGGGATAGAATTGGGGAAAGAAAGTTAGAGGAAGATAGGAAATTAGAACGGGAAGTAGAAAACAAAATGGCCTAGAAGCAAGAGAAAAAGGGAAGAAGATAACAATACAGAAGAGAGAAAAACAAATAAGAAAGCCGAAGGGAGAAGAGCCAAAGCAAGGAGACGAGCAGGAGAGAAGATAAGAGAAAATATAGAAGACAAGAAAAAGAGGAAGAGATGGAAGAGAGAAGGAAGGAGCATTGAAAGGAGGCAAGAAGGAAAAGCCAAGGATAGGAGATCAGAGCGGAAGAAAGAGAACAGGATAGAAGAGAATGGGGATATTAGAGAGAAGATCTAGGAGAGGAAGACAGGGATGGAATAACTGAGGAAGAGAAGCGTTAGAGAGAAGATAAGAAGGGGAGAAGGAACAGAAGAATGCAGAAGGAGGAAGCAGACTCGGCAGGTCTTTCCCAGCATCTTTTTCTCTTTTCCTTCCCCTTTCCCCATCATGTCTCTCTCTTCTCTCCCTCATGTCTCTCTCTTTTCTCCCACTCATGTCTGTATTTCTTTTCTCCCCATGATATCTGTCTCTGTTTTCTACCCCTCGTGTCTCTCTGTCTTTTGTCCCACTCGTGTCTATCTCTATCTTCTCCCCCTCATTTTTGTCTCTCTCTCCTCCCCCTCATGTTTGTCTCTCTCTCCTCCCCCTCATGTTTGTCTCTCTCTCCTCCCCCTCATGTTTGTCTCTCTTCTCCCCCTCCTGTCTCTCTTCTTCCCCTCCTGTCTTCTCCCCGTCATGTCTGTCTCTCTCTCTCTTTTCTCCTCTGTCTATCCTTCTCATATCTCCCTCTAGTCTCTCTCTTCTTCCCCTCATGTTTGTCTCTTCATGATATTCCTGCCAGTGTCTCTCTTGACAGTTTGAGTTCTCCCTTTATGTTCCTTGTCTGGCCACCGGGTGTGCTGCTGTTTCTGCCTGCTCTGGGTTTCCTCTGTTTGTCTCTTGGGTGCTCCTGTCTTCTGTCTCTGCCTGCCTTATAGTTTCCTGTTTCCTGCACCTCTTTGCCTTTGCTTTGTTTGTGTCCAGACTCCTTCTGCCCCTGATCTGTTTCTGTTTTGTTCCTGTAAAGGCCATTGCTACTGAACTAGCTTGCCCCGGTCAGTTTCCTGGTCCCAGTGCTCCCCTGCCCTGTTCCAGCCTTCCTGCTGCCGACCCCTGCCTGGACCCTATGATCCTGCTTGCCGCCTGCCACCGAACCCTGCCTGTGACCCAGATGATCCTTTCCTGCTGCCAACCTCAGCCATGACCCCGAGTCCCATGACAGAGACATGAGAGGGAGGAGATAGAGACATGAAGGGGGAGGAGAGGGAGAGAGACATGGAGGGGAGAAGAGAGAGACACGAGGGGGAGAAGAGAGAGACAAATGGGAGAACAGAGACGCGAAAGGGAGAAAAGAGGATAGAGACATGAGGGGGAGGAGAGGGAGAGAGTCATGGAGGGGAGAAGAGAGACACGAGGGGGAGAAGAGAGAGACAAATGGGAGAAGAGAGACGCGAAGGGGAGAAAAGAGGATAGAGACATGAGGGGGAGAAGAGAGACGGGAAGGGGAGAAAAGAAGGATAGAGACAAGAGGGGGGAAAAGACATGAAGGGGGGAAGAGACACAAGGGGAAAAGAGAAAGATGTGAATGGGAGAATGTCTGTGTCTCTTTTCCCCTTGTGTCTCTCTTTCCACCCCCTCATATCTCTATCCCTCTCTTTTCTCCCCTTCGTGTCCCTCTCTCGCTCTGCTCCCCCTGTTGCTTGACACACATGCCTAAACTTTTCTGTTCCCTGCTGCCTCATTCTATTACCACATCCATTACTATAATAAAGGGGAGCTTATTATTTTGCCAGTAGCTTAATCTTCATAAACTCAATTTCTAATTGGGAGATGTACTGTTATAATAACTGTGAAAGCTGTGTATTAAAATTAAAATGACCACCTTTGCCACATAATCCTGTTTCTACCTATAGCTTTTTTATATATTCTTAGACATTACTGAAGGCTTTTTGCAGAGGGCG
This sequence comes from Ascaphus truei, assembly GCF_040206685.1. Lineage (NCBI taxonomy): Eukaryota > Metazoa > Chordata > Amphibia > Anura > Ascaphidae > Ascaphus > Ascaphus truei. Next base: position 561,572 of record NW_027455334.1, read on the forward strand.
AGCAGAAAAAGAGGGGGGGGGAAGGGGGTCCCCAGAGAACATGCACAGACACCCCCACCCCCCCAAGAACGATATGTGGGGGGAGATAGGACTGCTCTGGTCTGTTTGGAGATGCTCTGCAGAGCTCAGCCATGTGGGGAGGAGAAACAGGCAGGGGAGGGAATGGCTATGTGCAGTGGCGGCCCCGCCTCCTCACAAGCAGGGAGAGAACCTGCAACGGGAAATAGAGGTACCGAGTACCTGCCAGTAACGTCACACAAAAAAAGCCCTGCAAATAACAGCAAAAAACAGCGGTTCAATATTGTGTATGGCAAAATTCTCCTTATTAACTCAATTCCTCCGAGTGAAAAGATGCAGAATGTGCCGGAGTTTCTGGCGTAGCGTCTGAAAGCCACAACAGGTCTTAGTGTGTCTCACATTATGTGTCTTGGGAACGTGTTTCGGTGCTTTGCGCGCTGTACGTCAGGGGCGGGCAAATCCAGCCCTCCAACATGTCGGGTTTTAAGCTTATCCCTGCTTCAGCACAGGTGGCGCAATCAGTGGCTCAGTCTTTGAGTGAGCCACCTGTGCTGAAGCAGGGATATCCTTAAAACGTGACCTGTTAGTGGCACTTGAGGAGTTTCCCACCCCTGCGCTATATATAACACAGCTACAGCCGGACCCCACTAATACGGCGGAAAAGCGGAAAGCGGCAAAAAATCACCGAAAATCGAGCTGGGTAAAGGGGCACAGGGAGGACACAGTAACCCAGGCACAGAGCTGGGTAAAGGGGCACAGGGAGGACACAGTAACCCAGGCACAGAGCTGGGTAAGGGGCACAGGGAGGACACAGTAACCCAGGCACAGAGCTGGGTAAAGGGGCACAGGGAGGACACAGTAACCCAGGCACAGAGCTGGATAAAGGGGCACAGGGAGGACACAGTAACCCAGGCACAGAGCTGGGTAAAGGGGCACAGGGAGGACACAGTAACCCAGGCACAGAGCTGGGTAAAGGGGCACAGGGAGGACACAGTAACCCAGGCACAGAGCTGGGTAAAGGGGCACAGGGAGGACACAGTAACCCCGGCACAGAGCTGGGTAAGGGGGCACAGGGAGGACACAGTAACCCAGGCACAGAGCTGGGTAACGGGGCACAGGGAGGACACAGTAACCCAGACATAGAGCTGGGTAAGGGGGCACAGGGAGGACACAGTAACCCAGGCACAGAGCTGGGTAAAGGGGCACAGGTAGGACACAGTAACCCAGGCACAGAGCTGGGTAAAGGGGCACTGGGAGGACACAGTAACCCAGGCACAGAGCTGGGTAAGGGGGCACAGGGAGGACACAGTAACCCAGACACAGAGCTGGGTAAAGGGGCACAGGGAGGACACAGTAACCCAGGCACAGAGCTGGGTAAAGGGGCACAGGGAGGACACAGTAACCCAGGCACAGAGCTGGGTAACGGGGCACAGGGAGGACACAGTAACCCAGGCACAGAGCTGGGTAAGGTGGCACAGGGAGGACACAGTAACCCAGGCACAGAGCTGGGTAAAGGGGCACAGGGAGGACACAGTAACCCAGGCACAGAGCTGGGTAAAGGGGCACAGGGAGGACACAGTAACCTCGGCACAGAGCTGTATAAAGGGCACAGGGAGGACACAGTAACCCTGGCACAGAGCTGGGTAAGGGGGCACAGGTAGGACACAGTAACCCAGGCACAGAGCTGGGTAAAGGGGCACAGGGAGGACACAGTAACCCAGGCACAGAGCTGGGTAAGGGGGCACAGGTAGGACACAGTAACCCAGGCACAGAGCTGGGTAAAGGGGCACAGGGAAGACACAGTAACCCACACACAGAGCTGGGTAAGGGGGCACAGAGGGGGCACAGGGAGGACACAGTAACCCAGGCACAGAGCTGGGTAAGGGGCCACAGGGAGGACACAGTAACCCAGGCACAGAGCTGGGTAAGGGGGTACAGGGAGGACACAGTAACCCAGGCACAAAGCTGGGTAAAGGGGCACAGGGAGGACACAGTAACCCAGGCACAGAGCTGGGTAAAGGGGCACAGGGAGGACACAGTAACCCAGGAACAGAGCTGGGTAAAGGGGCACAGGGAGGACACAGTAACCCAGGCACAGAGCCGGGTAAGGGGGCACAGGGAGGACACAGTAACCCAGGCACAGAGCTGGGTAAAGGGGCACAGGGAGGACACAGTAACCCAGGCACAGAGCTGGGTAAAGGGGCACAGGGAGGACACAGTAACCAATGCACAGAGCTGGGTAAGGGGCACAGGGAGGACACAGTAACCCAGGCACATAGCTGGGTAAGGGGCACAGGGAGGACACAGTAACCCAGGCACAGAGCTTGGTAACGGGGCACAGGGAGGACACAGTAACCCAGGCACAGAGCTGGGTAAAGGGGCACAGGGAGGACACAGTAACCCAGGCACAGAGCTGGGTAAGGGGGCACAGGGAGGACACAGTAACCCAGGCACAGAGCTGGGTAAAGGGGCACAGGGAGGACATAGTAACCCAGGCACAGAGCTGGGTAAAGTGGCACAGGGAGGACACATGGTCCCTGCTGTGTTGTGTGTTGAGCTGGTGTGTGTGTGTGTGTCTGTGTACACAGAAGATATATGCAGTGTAAGCGTATATAGAGGTGGTTTAATGTATTTACCATTTTATTTTAATAAAAAAATCTATCTAACTATACAAAAGTGTCTATTATTTATGAAAAAAGCCGACATTTAGCCTATAATAGTAACAATCCCCTCAGAACAGGGCATTACTGGCCAATAATGGGGGAGAGAGAAATCATAAAACAGTATAAATGGCGACGCTGTTGGACAAATACCATAATAATATTTATTTTTAAGTGATGTCATTTGTGTTAGAAATACATTTTTATTGTGTCACGGTTTTTACTTTTGCAAATCTGGTCACCCAACCCTGACACCAGCTCTGAGGAGCAGGGGGGGGGGGGAGATGCAGAGCGGGGGGGGGGGGGGAAATGCAGGGGGGAGGGGGGGAAATGCAGGGGGGAGCTGCAGGGGGGAGGGGGGGAAATGCAGGGGGGAGCTGCAGGGGGGGGGGGAGATGCAGGGCGGGGGGGGAGATGTAGGGGGGGGGAGATGCAGGGGGGGGGGAGATGCAGGGGGGGGGGAGCTGCAGGGGGGGGAGCTGCAGGAGGGGAAGGGGGGAGTTGGAGGGGGGGAGGGGGGGGAGTTGGAGGGGGGGAGGGGGGGAGTTGGAGGGGGGGAGCTGCAGGGGGGAGGGGGCGAGGGGGGGTCCTACCTGTCACTGTGGAGCTTGGTTGGGGAGGGGAAGCCATCTTGGGCCTTTGTGGGTCTCATTGCTCAGGCTCCGCTGACACTAACCCCGCCCCCACCCTCTGCAGCTAACCCCGCCCCCACACTCTGCAGCTAACCCCGCCCCCACCCTCTGCAGCTAACCCCGCCCCCACACTCTGCAGCTAACCCCGCCCCCACACTCTGCATCTAACCCCGCCCCCACCCTCTGCATCTAACCCCGCCCCCACCCTCTGCATCTAACCCCGCCCCCACACTCTGCATCTAACCCCGCCCCCACACTCTGCATCTAACCCCGCCCCCACCCTCTGCCACTCAGACCCCGCCCCCACCCTCTGACGCTCAGACCCCGCCCCCACCCTCTGACGCTCGGACCCCGCCCCCACCCTCTGCCGCTCAGACCCCACCCCCACCCTCTGCATCTAACCCCGCCCCCACCCTCTGCCGCTCAGACCCCACCCCCACCCTCTGCATCTAACCCCGCCCCCACCCTCTGCCGCTCAGACCCCGCCCCCAACCTCTGCCGCTCAGACCCCACCCCCACCCTCTGCATCTAACCCCGCCCCCACCCTCTGCCGCTCAGACCCCACACCCACCCTCTGCAGCTAACCCCGCCCCCACCCTCTGCTGCTCAGATCCCGCCCCCACACTCTGCCGCTCAGACCCCGCCCGCACCCTCTGCCGCTCATCCCCCACCCTCTGCATCTAACCCCGCCCCCACCCTCTGCCGCTCAGACCCCGCCCCCAACCTCTGCCGCTCAGACCCCGCCCCCACACACTGCCACTCAGACCCCGCCCGCACCCTCTGCCGCTCATCCCCCACCCCCACCCTCTGCATCTAACCCCGCCCCCACCCTCTGCCGCTCAGACCCCACCTCCACCCTCTGCATCTAACCCCGCCCCCACCCTCTGCCGCTCAGACCCCGCCCCCAACCTCTGCCGCTCAGACCCCGCCCCCAACCTCTGCCACTCAGACCCCGCCCCCACACTCTCCCGCTGAGACCCCGCCTCACCCTCTGCAGCTAACCCCGCCCCCACACTCTGCTGCTCTGACCCCGCCCCATCCTCTGCATCTAACCCCGCCCCCACCCTCTGCAGCTAACCCCGCTTCCACCCTCTGCAGCTAACCCCGCCCCCACCCTCTGCAGCTAACCCCGCCCCCACCCTCTGCAGCTAACCCCGCCCCCACCCTCTGCAGCTAACCCCGCCCCCACCCGCTGCAGCTAACCCCGCCCCACACTCTGCAGCTAACCCCGCCCCCACACTCTGCAGCTAACCCCGCTTCCACCCTCTGCAGCTAACCCCACCCCACCCTCTGCAGCTAACCCCGCCCCCACCCTCTGCAGCTAACCCCGCCCCCACCCTCTGCAGCTAACCCCGCCCCCACCCGCTGCAGCTAACCCCGCCCCACACTCTGCAGCTAACCCCGCCCCCACACTCTGCATCTAACCCCGCCCCCACACTGCCGCTCAGACCCCGCCCCCACACTCTGTCACTCAGACCCCGCCCCCACACTGCCGCTCAGACCCCGCCCCCACCCTCTGCAGCTAACCCCAATGACGCTGCTGCAGCTTCAAAAAACGACTTGGGTTGTACTTTTTTTGCTTTTTACATGTGTTGTTTTTTTTTATTGTACATCATTTCTTGACACTGTATGTATGTATGTATGTATGTATGTATGTATGTATGTATGTATGTATGTATGTATGTATGTCTAGAGAGATATATACATACAGGGTAAGAAATGATAGTGTTTGAAAAGCTTGCTTTGCACTATGTTAAATGATTTTGGCTATGCTGCTATGCATATGTAGCTCTGCTTCCTATCACTAGCAAGCTGCTACTATGTGCTGTGTTACCTGCTGGCTCACAAGGGCCTAAGTCTCTGCCACGGAGAGCCTGGTGTGCGCGCAATATCTATAACGGGTGCAGCGCCTCCACCTGCAACAGCTCCCACCAAAGGGGGAGTGGGTCTTCGCAGGACGCATATGCAAGAATTACACTTACACGATCAAGTTCTAAACCAATCTCGTATAGACACATGATGAACCAATATACAAATAAATGTCTCAGGGTTAACAAAAACATGCTCCAATATAAATACCACTTATCCATAACATCCTCAGTGAAATACAATGCTATTTCCTAAACAAATCCAATGTAATCATCCAATCTAAAGCATCAAATTCCAATACAAAGCCTCAAATGCCACTTAAAACATTGCATTTACATTGTATACATGCTGCATAAAATGTAAGCAACATGTAGACGCAGCAAATCAATGTTAACAATACAATATTCCAAAGAAAATACCATTACATCAAAAGAAGTATACTATGTAATCCAATAAATTCACCATTAATCAATTTGCATACATTAATTACATCCCAAAACAATTAAAATAGCATTAATACCAGTTTGCGCCTGGTCGATTGGCCTGAATATTGTTGCACCTGAGCTCAATTGGTGCATGGTCAGACCATGAAATATCATGGATCTTTGTATGATTGACCTTAGGAACCAAGTGGCACGAAACGAAGAGATAATCGATTCTGCTATATGAGGTGTGTGGGTGGGAATAGAAAGTGTAGTCCTTTGTCGTAGGGTGGAGTTCCCTCCATATGTCTACTAGTTGATTATCTTTCAGGGCATTGTGCAGGGAATTTTGAGCTTTTTTATTATCTGAGTCATGTCCCCCTGATCTGTCTAATGAAGATTGCATTGTGATATTAAAATCTCCTGCTATTATAGTATATCCCTTAGCTGCTGAGTTTAGCAGGCGGAAGAATCTGTCAAAAAAAGACGCATCCTGTGTACAGGGAGCGTAGAGGGAGGCCAACGTAATGGGCTGCTCATGTATGGTCCCTGTTAAAATGATATAACGACCATCTACATCTTTTTTGATTGTCTGGAGAACAAATGGGATTGAGTTGTTAAATACGATGGCTACCCCCCGTTTTTTGACTGATGCTGATGCTGTATAAAATTGGGAGAAGCCCCTGTCTAGGAACTTGGGGGAGCTATTATTACTAAAGTGCGTTTCTTGTAGAAATAACACATCTGCTTGTTTTCTTTTGTAATCTGTAAAAGCAAGCTTTCTTTTCATTGGGCTATTAAAGCCCTTCACATTGTGAGAGATTAATGTTAACGCCATGTTTTACGAAGCAGGGAATGATGCATATAGTGATCTGTATACTTACTTGTGAAATTATGTCTGAGGTTTCTTGCAGATGTGTCCCAAACTATCGTGTCGGCCAGACGCTCTGGGTGGAGTCTATGCTTCCTGGAGAGGGAAGGGAAAGGGAGAGGGCAGGGAAAGGTAGACAAGACAGGGGAAGCGACAAGAGGGCTAAAACGGGAAAGGGAAAATAATAACAAAATTGTAAAAAGGGATAAACAAAAAACAAGGGCGTATCTCGTGAGCCCCCGAGAGTAGCTCCTGTGCCCATAGGGTGGGTTTTCCGACTCCATCTTAAGGATGGGCCAGTCTCCTGTGTTGAAGACATCCCACCCTGGGTCTTGGAATCGGTCCCTCATATTTGGGGACCGATGAAGGGGACACATGCTCGAAGGGGAGTATCTCCCCCGGCACTTTTCAAAAAGGAAAAATTAATGCATATTTTGTGAACTGCGACAGAAAATGATAGCGATAGCAACCCAGTGCCACTGACAGTGACCCTAATGACCGTCAACAGTGAATCCTGATTGTAATCTAGATAGTACTATTACTGGCAATGGGGCTAGCGGGGTTAACCTTGACAAAATAACAGTAACCTTAGGCCGTTGAGTCCTTATATTTGTATTCTTATCTAATGTGAACAGCTTCTAAACAGCTTTTATTAAGCTAACTTATCAGATTTCAAGAATGTATATATATGTGTCCGTATACTATCTTCCTGAACATATAAGGCAGATATGACACGAGAAACAGTAGCCTATGTATAAGAGCATATGGATACAATACGTGCGATAATTTCAACCCGTAGAAACAGATAATATGTATATTGTATTGTATGTATCCTCCGTATAACCCACTCCCTAATATAGAGATATCTAAATATACTTATATCGAACGAATCCGTATGTGCTAAAATGTCTCCAGCACTGATGTAGTCCTTACGACGTGACATAATAGACCTTCTCGTAGCCCACCGTAGACAGCCCAACCGAAATAACAGATCGTTATCATATCGGAATCCTATATAGCGTATATAGTAATATGCAATAATATACATACATATACACATACACACATAAACATACGTATACTCATATATACATACATATATATATATATATATATATATATATATATATATATATATATATATATATATATATATATATATACATACACATACGTACACCACAACATAACAATAATAATATACCAATAACCCATATAACATATCTTCTCAATATATACTACTATTATTTAATAAAATGTTAATCTTCTCTGTTAAATGGGATCATATGGGGTCAATGAATCTATCCTTAAAATACCAGAAACTTGCGAAACGATAGGTCAAGAAATAACTCAATTCTTTGAGATAAACACAGGCTCTGTGGAGTCCCATATGACTTTTGGGAGGCTCATAAAGCAACTCTAAGGGGCATAATAATCAATCTCACTGCCAAAAGAAAACGAGTGAGGGATTCCAAAATTCGGACGCTCCAATCCAAATTGCATTCCCTTTCATTGAACCACAAGATCAATCCCGACCCACTTATGACACAGGAACTTAAAGATACAAAAATTGAATTAAATATGTTATTGACTTCCCGGGCGGATAACTCCCTATGTTGGTCTAAGAGGAAGTTTTATGAAAAAGCTAACAGGCCGGATATGATGCTGGCGCGCGCACTGAAGGATCGGCAATCTAAGTTTAATATCCAAGCTATACGCTTAAAATCGGGTGTACTTACGGCCAACCCTAAAAAAATAGTAGAAGAATTCGGTTCATTTTATGGTTCCCTATACCAGGGGGGCGCAAACTTTTTTCCCTGCGCCCCCCTGACGGCTGTCCCCTCGCTCCCGCGCCCCCCCCCCCAACCCCAACTTACCCGCGCTCCGGCGTAATGACGTCACGTTGCCATAGCAACGTGACGTCACATGACCTCGCAGCGTCATTTTGACGCCGCGTTGCCATGGCGCCGCAGGGAGGAAGCCGCCGGAGCCACGGTAAGTTAGGTTTACAGAGGCCCTGCAGCTCCCCCGGCACTTAATTTAAGTGCCTTCGGGAAGCGCGCGGGGCCTCTGTAAACCCCGCGCCCCCCGTCGGCAGTGTCGCGCCCCCCCTGGGGGTCGCGACCCACAGTTTGCGCACCGCTGCCCTATACGACGGTACATATTCTATATATATAGACGGTATATATTCTCACCACTTTCTCGCCCCTTACTGAATAGGGGTAGGCGTTTTTGGCAGGAAACGGGCGAGAAGTGCCTTTTCGCCGCTTACTGCATGAGGCCCACAGTGTTAAATGACCATCATGCTTCTTATCACATCCCAGTATATGGATATCTCCTATTATCACACGCTGGTCACACCTAACAGCGCGCACAGGCTGAGCTCAGTATGTGACACACACTCATTCTACATTTCAAAAACCACCATGTTTATTTTCAACAGAAGAACCTTGATAAAGGACCATTAAGGTCTGAAACGCGTTGGTGTGCTTTGTTACTGATTTTTTGACCCATTAAATAGCTTCATTTTGGGAACGCATACCCTGTGGTTTATTGGCTGTTTTTTACAGCACTGGAGATAGTGCTCCGTTCTTTTCCCTCTCCCTTTCCATGTTTATTTTCAACCTGACGTCCGTGGTTACAGCCCAACCGCCTGCGTTCTATGGGAGTGATGTCACCACTCTGCCACTAACCAGCTGTCCGTGGACCTGAGAAGAGCATCTTCTGAGACGTGGAGGAGACTGCAGAGACTTCAACGCCCATTTGGACCATATTTATTTTTTGTTTCAATCTGATTTTATTTTTGGACCATATTTATAACCATTATTAGTATATTAGATTTATTAGTGTAATAGATTAGATTTATTAGCTTTATAGATTACTAGCTGATATACCGGGCTTTGCCCGGGTTTGCAGGGGCGCGGGGGGGGGGGGGGGGGGCGGGAGGGTGAAAGGCAGGGGGGGGTGATTAGATTTATTAGTATAATAGATTAGATTTATTAGCTTTATAGATGATATATTAGTTTAATAGATTTTATATATATATATATATTAGTATATTAGATTAGATTAATTAGTGTAATAGATTAGATTTATTAGCTTTATAGATTACCAGCTGATATACCGGGCTTTGCCCGGGTTTGCAGGGGTGCGTGGGGGGGGGGGGGGGGTGAAAGGCAGGGGAGGGTGATTAGATTTATTAGTGTAATAGATTAGATTTATTATCTTTATAGATTATATATTAGTTTAATACATTATATATATATATATATTAGTATAATAGATTAGATTTATTAGTGTAATAGGTTAGATGTATTAGCTTTATAGATGATATATTAGTTTAATAGATTTTATATATATATTGGTATAATAGATTAGATTTATTAGTGTAATAGATTAGATGTAAGAGTATTTAAGTTCCCCCTCCCTGTATAACTTCTCTCCCCCCTCCCTGTATAACTTCTCTCCCCCCTCTCTGTATAACTTCTCTCCCCCCTCCCTGTATAACTTCTCTCCCCCCTCCCTGTATAACTTCTCTCCCCCCTCCCTGTATAACTTCTCTCCCCCCTCTCTGTATAACTTCTCTCCCCCCTCCCTGTATAACTTCTCTCCCCCCTCCCTGTATAACTTCTCTCCCCCTTCTCTGTATAACTTCTCTCCCCCCTCCCTGTATAACTTCTCTCCCTTGCACACAGTTAACATCTTTTCGAAGTCTCTTATTTTTTAGATCCTCCGTACTGAGCGACTTCTAGAAGGGGTCAGCGGAGAAATCCTGATCGCGGCGCCTTCCAGCGCGCAGGCAAAGCACTTCCCAGGGAGATGGAGCCGCGCCGGGTAAGATCTGATTAAAGGACAACCTCAGAATGCATCAAAACACCGTGTGATGTGGCACGTAACAGGAGGATATAGGGGGGAGATCTGACTGCCCCGGGGGGTCCTGTGTGAGAAGCTGGGACACTTCCAAATACCAGTGCACCATAGGAAATGAAACATCCAAATAAACACCCAATATGGCTACTTATTAAGTATTTATTGAATGACTGGCATATGTTTCTATTGAATGACTGGCATATGTTTCTATTGAATGACTGGCATATGTTTCTATTGAATGACTGGCATATGTTTCTATTGAATGACTGGCATATGTTTCTATTGAATGACTGGCATATGTTTCTATTGAATGACTGGCATATGTTTCTATTGAATAAAGGTCTTTAGTTACCCGTTAGGTCTGGTACCCTGTCAGGTACTACACATGTGTCACTTTATACTTCAAAGACAACGTGGAGAAAAACATTGAGGCCATATTTACTAACCGGTGCTGGACCACAAGACACCGTCTGGTGCCGGAAGACATACTGCTCTTTCGTATGAATGGGCTGTAAGGGATGTTATGAAATAGCACTGCTTAGTAAATATGGCCCTGAATGAGCTATATGTTAGCTAAAGTGTCATTCAAACGGCATTATTACTGTAGCAAGTCATGTGCAGCGTGTTGCTGTGTGAAGTAATCAGAGACTCCTGCTATAACATGCCACATTGGGTGAGCATTGGGGTCTTCTGCTTCTATTGTGATAGTATCTGCAGGCTCAGAAAAGACAGACGCCCTGGCTGTGCTCAAAGCTGTGAAATGCAGCAAGCTTAAGCTTATAGGGGACCATGTTAAATGGTTTTGAAGCAAAAGGTGGCACTGTGTGCTCATTTGCATGTCATTTCCCAGAATCCCTTGCTGCAGTGGAAGTGCTGTGTGCTGGGTGATAATGGGGAAAGGCGGGGTTGCAGACCTGTCTAAGACGTGAATGTGCTCACAAGTGATATTTCCATTTGCTATATGCTTTACTGTGGAGGGTTTTGGTCACTTTTTTTACCCACCGTAACTTTACTAAGTGTGTATATATATATTTAAAATATATATATATATATATATATATATATATAATGTATTTGGGTGTTTTTATATGTATTGGGGGAGTTATATGTATTCGGGAGTTGTTGTTTTTGTATGTATTTGGGGGTGGGAAGTTTTTTGGTATATATTTTGAGGGGGGGAGGGATTGAGTGTGAGGAGGGGGATTGAGTGGGATAATTGACGGATGGAGGGGGAGAGTGACAGGAGAGAGGGGGTGAGGGAGGAAAAGAGGAGTGAGACGCAGGGGAGAGAAATATATGAGGCGGGGGGCAGGGATTGAGTGAGAGTGGGGTAATTGATGGAGGGGGGAGAGTGAGAGGTGAGACGGAGGGGAGAAAAATACACGGGAAGAGGGAGGGAAATAGAGGGGGCTCGCCAGGTGTGACATGGGGGGGCTCATGAGGCGTGAAAGGGGGGGCTCGCAACTCCGCCAACGGGGTGGGGGGGGGGCAGTAATAACGCTATTATTATTATTTATAAATGACCTGACTGTTACGTCACGTTATTTTTTCTCAATTTCATTCCAAGTATTCTCCAATTTATATTCTATTTCGTAACAAATCTGTGAGGGGTCTTGGGAGCGAGCGAGCGCCCGTCCGAGGATTTTTTTAGGAAATAGAATATGAATTGGTGCAAATTGGTGCCTGCTTGGAGTGAAATTTAGAACATTTATAAATAACATACCAGCAGGCATACTGTACATGGCGAGCAATACTGATCTTACTGCTCCTATCCCACAAATTCCAAGATTATTGCACCCCTCCTCATCCTCTTACCCCCGCTCAGCCTCTCTCACCCCTCATCCTCTCACCCCCCCCGCAAACGTATATGTCCGGTATTATCTCTCAGTTTTTACCGGACAGAGTAACCAAATACCGGGCTGTCCGGTTCAGTACCGGACACCTGGCAACGCTGCTTACAGAACACCCTCCTCCTGTCTGAACGTTCTTCCCACTTAGATTGTAAGCACATCGGGGAAAAGATTATTTTTCTAATGATTATTATGTCACGGATATTACTGCTGTGAGGCGCTATGTATATAGAGGGGGCTATATAAATAGAAATATACATACGTATATAATATTTATGTCAGCGTTCATGTTCTTTTGAGTGCATCTTGTGTCTCTTTTCATGTCTCTCTGTATCTATCTCGCTGTATCTCTCATATCACCTCTCTCATTTATCTGTGTGTCTGCTCCGTCTCTCACTGCTGCAGTGCTAGAGTCCTAAAGAAAAAAAGGGGGGGGGGGGTGTCTGCCACTTATCACCTAGCATACGGTGCTTACACTGCTGCAAGGGATTCTGGGAAATTACATGCAAATGCAAACACAATGTGTCGCCTTTTGCCTGAAATCCATTTTTTACATGGAACTCTTATAAGCAAATGCTTCACTGTTCACACAGCTTTTAAGCATAGCATGGGATTAGATGCAAAGCCAGTTTGTGCTTAAAAGCTGCGTGGACAACGAAGCATTTGCTTATAAGGGTTCCATGTAAAAATGTATTTTAGGCAAATTGTGTGCCTATTTGCATGTCATTTCCCAGAATCCCTTGCTGCAGTGGAAACACTGTATGCTAGGTGGTAATGGTGAAAGGCAGGGTTGCAGACCTGTCTAAGACGTGAATGTGCTCACAAGTGATGATATATAAAATACTTTTTTTGTTAAATCACACTGTACAACTGAGTGTGCACTCTCTCTTACCCCCCTCCCACTCCTCTTCCTCTCCTCCCCCTCCCTCCTGCCCTCACTTCCCCCTCCCTCCTGCCCTCACTTACCAGGCGGTCGAGAGGGTGAGTGAGAGGGATATTGGAGTGAGAGGATGAGTGAGACTCAGGAGATATGCAGGACAGGCTGTATGAGGTGAAGGTGCTAGAGGGGTGAGTGAGAGGGATATTGGAGTGAGAGGATGAGTGAGACTCAGGAGATATGCAGGACAGGCTGTATGAGGTGAAGGTGCTAGAGGGGTGAGTGAGAGGGATATTGGAGTGAGAGGGTGAGTGAGACTCAGGAGATATGCAGGAAGGGCTGTATGAGGTGAAGGTGCTAGAGGGGTGAGTGAGAGGGATATTGGAGCGAGAGGGTGAGTGAGAATTAGGAGATATGCAGGAAGGGCTGTATGAGGTGAAGGTGCTAGAGGGGTGAGTGAGAGGGATATTGGAGTGAGAGGGTGAGTGAGACTCAGGAGATATGCAGGAAGGGCTGTATGAGGTGAAGGTGCTAGAGGGGTGAGTGAGAGGGGTATTGGAGCGAGAGGGTGAGTGAGACTCAGGAGATATGCAGGACAGGCTGTATGAGGTGAAGGTGCTAGAGGGGTGAGTGAGAGGGATATTGGAGCGAGAGGGTGAGTGAGACTCAGGAGATACAGTATGCGGGAGGAAAGTATAATCTTGGACAAATAGACCCAAACAGATTATTATTTAATTTCTGCCTCACTCCCGCAGGGCTTGGGAAAGACACATGAGAAGACAGGAGGAGGAGAGCTGGCTGTGGACGAATGGCAGGAGCTCTATAACAGCGGCTTATGGGCTAGCAATATGTTGGCCCTTACTGAGTTCCTGGAGGACTGTGTGACCGAGTCCAGCCTCGGTGATAGCGGCAGTGTGCTCGGGCATGTTACCGCCGACTGGATGTTGGAGGATGTGGAAAGCGAGGTCGATGTGAGTATCTGTTCCAGGCGCCGTGTCACTAATGAGTAGGAGCAGGTAGCTTAAACTCGTCCCCTTTAAATGCACACGGAGTCCTTCTAGTTCCTGTAACTTTATTGGGTGGGGGTAACAGGAACATACAGGAACTTGCAGGTAGTATTTGTGAGAGGAAGGTGAAACAGAAAGCATTTCCTAAGGGCGCGTGGAAGATACGCGCACTCACTACTGGTGCTGGGGGTAAAAGAACGCACATTTTCCTGTGCAGACAGGAATAAGCAATGGGGCAAACTAGTAACAAAACATAGCAGGGGGAGAAGGCTTAACCAGCTCAAGTACTGAGCAGAGGGAGGTTGCCAAGGCAACTGGCAGAAGCTAAGGGAAACCACAGGGGGTAGCAACATTGTTGCAACTACACTGAGGAGCTGGTCATGGAGGACACTGTGGCTGTAACTTCCAGCAGACCAGGAGCTGAGCTTCACTCTCTCATATCACCATCTACAGCAGCTTCTAGTGTGTGTTACATGGAGAGACATTTCCCAAACAGACACGTTCATTATTCACTGCTCCCCAACATCAGGCGTTATCACCCAACACATATACCCTGCGCACGTCACAGGACGGTATTATCAGCATAAAATAACGCCCCAAGTAATTACACACAAAATGATTCTGCAAAGCAGCGTTTATAGCAATGTAAAGGGGAAATGAAAGGGATTTTTATCTCCGGAAATGGTTGTGGTTAAGTGACACAAACAGTTTGATAATGTACCTGGTATTCAGTGATCGGTACCAAAAGAGACAAGCAGATATACAGAGCCCAGACTCCCATGGTGCTGGTGCTGTGTGATTGGGGGCAGCTTAGATCCAGTTCTCACAAGACGTCTATGTTCTCTTTTGGAATTTTTAGGCGTTGGACCAAGATCTGGAAGGAGTCGCGCTACCAGTGCCGCGTATTCTGGAATATTCCCCTGCGAATAACACACTGCAGGCCCAGAACACAGAGGGCGACAGTGCCGAAGATCAGACGTCACCCGGCTGTTTCTGCTGCATCTGGCGAGTGAGACCGAAGAGATCCCTGTTCAGTTCCATCAGGAGATGGATCAGCAAAAGGAGAAACAGAGTGGTCTCCTTTTAAAGCCTCTGCAGGATCGAGTCGCCACCAAGACCGTCAGAGACACCATGTTTTCGATAAAATCCCCTGCGCTAGAGGGGTCTGTAATGCATTGTAATGCAATATAACAACATGCAGAACATGTGTAACAAGCCCCTCTAGCAGCAAAACATGTGTGTCTCCAACAGACGGTAAGTTTTATAGGGGCGCGCGGGTCCCTTATCCCTTAAGCGCAGCCGCGCGTCTGCGCTTTTCCATAGAAGCAAAAATGAGTTTCTCCCCCACTTGTGCTGCCACTGGGATGTGGGGGAGAGACCCCTACTTATACCCCAATCGGATAGGGGGGCGAAGACCCCACTTTTACCCCCTCTGGGATGGGGGATCAGAGAGGGAATGAGAGGAAAAGAGACCCACTTGTACCCTCAGTGGGATGGGGGGGGGGAAGGGGCAGAGGCCCCATTTGCATCCCCACATGGATGAGGGGAGGGGGGCAGAGGCTCCACTTTGCCTCAGTTGGGTTGGAATGGGATTAGAGATTCTATGCATACCTCATCTGGGATGTGGGATTCAGAGACCCCTACTTTAGCCCAATAGAATGTGGGGGGGGGGGAAGAGACCCCACATATATTCTCGCTGGGATGGAGTGGTCAGAGATACCACCTATACCCCTTCTGGGATGGGGTGGAGTAGAGCCCCCATGGTGGGGTAGAAAACTCACTTCCCCACTGCAAAGGGGGGCGAGGGAGCGGAGGCGAATCTTATACCCCCTTTGGGTTTTGGGTGGGCTGAGATCAGATTAATTTGGTGGGGCTCTCCAATTGTCCATATGATGGAATTGGGGGCAGGATCAACACCCCTATATATCGGGGATCCTGCTGTATCAGTGCATTTTAAGGGTGAGATACTATTTTGCTGCCAGACCACAGGGAGGTGTTATCGGGGTGCAGAATGAAAGATGAACAGGAGGAGCCTCGGGGCTCACACAGCTGGTGGCAGTTGAGCCAGTTAACTTGAGCTAATGGCCGAGTTCAGTCTCGGGCAATGGCGGTGAGAATTTGTACATTTCGGTAAGATTAAGATGAGTTTGTGGGTCATTGAGCGGGTTGGCAGTGTTGCAGCAGACAAAGTTGAAGGAAAGGCTGAATTCATCTCAGCCAGTGGAAGGACATCTATGGAAATTGGAGGGGGTATATGGGTGTTAAAAGTAGGTGTGTTGTTGCCAGTTCCTGCACCTGTGGTTGTAACGGACCATAGATGTGGACCATGGGGTGTGGGGCCGCCCCTTTCTGGGGTGCCCAGTGCTTTCCTGGGCTGCCTGGCTCCACAATGGGTCCGACTAACATGGGCATAGTGGCTGATTGACGTTGTTAGGATTGTTATAAGTGTGTTACCAGCTGTTTGGGGTGGCATTTACCAGCCTAGGTGGAGAATAAGATCAAATTAGGGGAGATTTTTAGGTATATCTGCTGACAGGCTTCAGGGTGACTAGTTAGAAGGGCAGATAGGTTGACCTTGTAGGTCACTGGGCTGGGGGACAATGTTGCACTAAACATGTTGAGGTAAAGGCTGGGTTCCATCAGCCTGAAAAAAAAATTAAATTGGGACCTGAAAGGGTCATGGTGGATAAAGGGGGCGCGCTGATGCAAGTAGCTACACCTTGGGGTGTAGCGGCCTCCAGCATGGAGCAGTGGGGGATGGGGCCCTGCCTTGCTGGTAAAGGTCAGTTATTGCCAGGGCAGTGCTAATCTTGCTTTGGGTGGAGAGACTGTGGTGGCACTGCCTGGCCTCTCCGTGGTCCCGGCTGACGCGGGAAAAGTTTTTGATGGTAGTTTTAATTCGCTTATACGTGCATCACCAGCTGGTTGGTGTGACATTAACCAGCCGAGGTGGAGAAGATCCAAGGAGGAGAGATAGTGAGGTATCGTTGCTCACAGGCTTCATATAGCCAGAAGGGCAGGTAGGTTGCACTTGTGGCTCACAGGGCTAGTTGGCAGTGTTGCACCAGACAAGTGAAGGTAAAAGAGGAGGAAGAAATTGGGCAGCTATAAAAATTTTGACAGGCATGTGGTTGTGGCTAGTACACACGCCTGTGGTTGTGGCTAGTACACACGCCTGTGGTTGTGGCTAGTACACACGCCTGTGGTTGTGGCTAGTACACACACCTGTGGTTGTGGCTAGTACACACGCCTGTGGTTGTAGTGGCGTCCTGCAAGGCAGCATTGGGAGAAGGAGTCCTGCATTTGCTGGCTGTGGTCAGTTCGTGCCTGGGTGAGACTAAGTAGCAAGTGAAGGGGCGGAACCTGCTCCGGGGGAGAGGTTGCGGTAGCGCTTTCTGGCCCTGGGTGGGCCTGGCTGACATGGCTAATGTTTCTCATGGTGCGGTCAGTAATTACGTAGTGGTGGCATTTATTGGCGAGTGGGCAGGGCTCATTGTGCTTTAGGTTCCTGGTGTTAGTCGTGTACGTCGCTGTGTACTGTCCAGGGGACAGACCCGCTAAGCAGAGGTGGAGGGTAGAGACCGACCCGTACCTGGGATCCGAATCCCGAAGAGTAGAGTAGTGAGGTCCAGCTCTGATGTCAGGGCCTGAGGAGGCAGGATAATAGTGGTCGCTGTTCCGGGGTCAGGGCTGGAGAAGGCAAAATAGTAGGGGCCAAAGTTCCGAGGTCGTCAGCAATAGGCAAAGTACAATGCAGACAGGACACTGCTTCGATCAGAGAACAAGGTATACAGAATCTTGCACAGGCAAGGAGGAGTGGGGAATGATGCCTTATAAATTGAGCAGGCAGGTGTAGGCAATACTTCCAGACTGAGGCTGACTTCCTGCCTCGGCGGCCATGTTGGTGGGGGCAGACGTCCTGCCTCGGCAGCCATGTTGAGAGGTCCTATGTGGATCCGGAATGAGGCAGACTTCCTGCCTCTGCGGTCATGTTGGTAGAGGCAGATGTCCTGCCTTGGCAGCCATGTTGAGAGATCCTTATAGAATCCCCCCATTTTAGGGGCACACTCCGAAGGCCCAGGAATGGGTTTGGTAGGAAAACCCTTGTGGAAGTCTTTTACCAAGGCGTGAGAGAAGCCTTGACCCAACTCTTCTCGTCCGGACCGTACCCCTTCAAGTCAATCAGATACCGAAGGCATCCCCTTGAGACTCGAGAGTCCAAAATCTTCCGGACGAGATACTCCTGTTCACTCTCCCACTCCTTTTTCTAGGGATGGTCTAGAGTTCTGGAAAACCGGCTGCGGATTGCCGGTTTCAGTAAGGATACGTGAAATGTGGAGGGGATCTTGAGTGATGCAGGGAGCTCCAGCTGGAAGGATACTTCGTTCACTCTCTGGAAAATCTTGTAGGGACTGATAAAACGCGGTCCCAATTTCACAGAGGGCTGACATAATCGAAAATTCAGCGTTGAGAGCCAGACCTCACCACGACTTGGTATTCGGGTGACGGCCTCCTACGTTTCTCCGCGTTTCTTTTCTGTGCTTCTGCTGCCATGCGAAGGGTCGCTTGAATGCCTTTCCAGTGATCCTGTAGGTCATCCGCCCTGGTATCCGCTGCAGGAACCCCTAGTGGAGGAGTCGTGAGGAAAGGTAGTTGGGTTATACCCTAAAGCCGCAAAGAAGAGAGAGCACTTCAACTACTGGGACAGAAAGCTCATAGCGAATTCTGCCAGCGGCAGCAGGTCCACCCAATCGTCCCGTTGCTCGGAGACATAGCACTGGAGGAACTGTTCCAATGTTTGATTGGTTCTCTCTGTCTGACCATTGGACTGTGGATGGAGGCGGAGGAAAAATGGAGATCGATGTCCAAACGGCAACAAAAATCCTTCCAGAATCTTGCAATAAATTGGGAACCCTGTCAGAGATAATTTGTGTTGGTAAGCCATGAAGGCGGAATACCCCCCTGATGAAAATATCCGCCAGCTCTGGAGCAGAGGGAAGTTTTTTAGAGGAACGAAATGTTCCTGCTTGGAGAAACGGTCGACCACGACCAGGTTGTCACGCTGTGCTCACCACAAACAAGACGAGACCCCGGTACTGAGGTGGGAGTAGATATAACGCCACCAACAGGCACGGGGGTAGGTCTGGAGTATGGATAGTCGAGATCGCCGGGTCTGGGGTGGAGAGGTTAGAGTGGTCGTATATACTTGCAAAGGTCAGGGTAGGAGAGGTCCGGAATGTTGTCGGTACTGGAAGCCGAGGTCGGAGCTGGAGAGGGTAGTATGGTTGTGGTCCGAATGCCGAGGTCAGGGTAGGAGAGTTGCGTAGGGTCGAGGATAACCGAGGTCAGTAGTCCACAGAAGCAGTAGTCCAAAGGCAAGCTGGGTCGGTACACGGGTAAGCAATAGCAGGACAAGACAGGATGTTTGGAACACAGGAGAGGTAAGCACAGGGTACAAGAATCTATGCTCAGCCAAAGTGCCGGTGGCACAGCTGAGCATAAGTAGGCAGAAGGAGCCAATCCCCTATGAGGGGTGGAGCAGAGGTGTGGCCTCCGCGGAGGCAGCAATAGGCTGTAAGAGAAAGCCAGGTGAAGCTGGTAAGGGCTAATGGCCTGTTGCCACGGAGCTTGGGTGTGTTGTGCACGCGTCACGTGCGAGCGCCGCGCGCTGATGATGTGCGGTGCTACCTGGGGGCAGAAGCGAGGCCCGCAGTGTCGGGTGACATCATGTGTGCGCTGTGCGAGTTGCGGGAGAAGTCCCGTCGGAAGTAGCTCCGTACGTGCGCAGGGTAAGTGCAGGAGTGCGCGTGGAGCAGCGCCGTTCTGGATTCCTAACACAGGTTTACCGTCATGCCCCGGGAAGCTCTACAATGAAATCCATGGACAGTGTGACCAGGGATGGGAATGAAGTAACTCGCATGGTAGGGAGCATGGCACCTTGGTTCATGCACATACCGTGCAGGCCAAGATGAAGTCCTTGACATCATTCCTGATCTCCGGCCACTAGAAGGTCCACTCGAGAAACTCAGCCGTTTCCTTAATCCCAGGGTGCCCCACAATTCTGGATTGATGACCCCCGTTGGAGGACTTATAGACGAAGAGCGGAGGGAAGGAAGAGCCAATAAGGAGGTACAGAAATACCAGTGGGGAGCTCAGAATGGGCTTTACGAATGAGACCCATGACCGTGGGAGTGATAGCGGTGACAATTCTGGAAGGAGGAATAATGGACACCTCGTTGGTCTCCAGTGCATCCGCAGAAGAAAAGTGACGGGACACCGCATCGGCTTTAACATTCTTGGATCCCGGTCTAAAGGAAATAATATAGTTGAACCGAGTGAAAAAGAGAGCCCATCTCACTTGGCGGGTATTCAGCCTACTTGCCTCCCCCAGTTACTCCAAGTTACAGTGGTCCGTTAGCATGGTCACAGGCATTGAAGTTGCCTCAAGGAGATGTCTCCATTCCTCCAGTACCATCTTTACCACAAGAGCTCCCGATTCCCGACATTATAGTTACGCTCTGCTGCAGAGAACTTGTTAGAGAAGAAGCAACAAGGATGCAGACGTGACTGGAAATCCGTTCTCTGTGAAAGTACTGCACCAACATCAACCTCGAGGATGAACAGACGGAGAGGATCCGGGTGAACAAGAATAGAAGCCCTGGAAGAGAGTCTCTTTAATTTGAGAAAGGAAGCTTGTTCCTCTGGAGACCAAGAAACATGTTCTGCCCCCGTTTTGGCAATGACCGTTATAGGTGCGACTATTTTTGACAAATCTCAGATGAAACGACGGTAATAGTTTGCGAATCTAAGGAACATTTGAATGGCCACTGCCCAAGGGACTTCAACCCAATCTAGGATGGCAGAGACCTTGGCAGATCCATCTGTAAGCTTTGAGCAGATATGATATATCCAAGGAAAGCAAGACTAGACTTCTCGAATTCACAGTTTTCGAATTTGGCAAACAGTTGATTCTCAGGAAGGCGTTGAAGCACCATATTTACCTGCTCACGATGTTGCTCAAAGGATTTAGAAAAAATAAGGATGTAATCGAGGTAGACGACAATACAAGACCCCAGTAAGTCTCTAAATATCTCGTTGGCAAAAAAATGGAAAACTGCGGGGGCGTTATATAGCCCGAAGGGCATGACGAGGTACTCGTAGTAACCATCTCTGGTGTTAAACACAGTCAGCCACTCATCCCCCTGCCTGATTCGGATCAAGTTATAGGCTCCTCTTCGATAGAGTTTGGAGAAGATAGTTGTGCCACGAAGGCGATTGAGAAGTTCCGGAATCAGATGGAGCGGGTAACGATTCTTAACCGTAATGTTGTTAAGACCCCTGTAGACTATACAGGACAAAAAAGAAGCCCGCACCTTCGGGAGAGCTGGACTTTCGAATAAATCCGCGAGCAGATTCTCTTCTATTTAGGCCTTCATGGCTACAGTCTCTGGTTCTGAGAAAGGGTAAGTCCGCCCCCGTGGAGGAAATGTCCCAGGGAGCAGATCGACGGGACAGTCAAAAGGACTGTCAGTTCTTCAGCCTGCCTTTTGCTGAAGATGTCCTGAAAAGTCTGGTAGGCCGGAGCAAAATTCGCAAATGCCTCTGGTTTGGAGCAATGAATATTCCACAAGGATTGTGAGAAAACCAGACACTTGGCCCTACAGCAAGGAGTCCATGCTGTCACCTGACCCAATGACCAGTCGATCTGTGGATTATGGACTCGTAGCCATGTGAGTCCCAGAACAATGTCCATGTCTGGAGAATGAATCACATCCAGATGTATGGGTTCGTGATGAAGCTCAACAACGGTAGCTTTGAGGCAAATAGTCTCCTGAAGGATAGTCCTGGGACTCAGCGGTCTGCCAGCCATAGTCACGATGGTTACAGGAGATTTCTTCCTGAGAGGAAGGCCATGTTGGGAGATCCTTATACAGTACCTGGGGCCCATTCTCGCTGAAGATTAAGAGGAAGATGGGTACGAAGGCTACACGTCATCTGCCTGTTGGTATTTCTGCATCTGTGCAGTAACACCCAAAAGGTCCCTGTTTAGGAGATGGATCAAGAAGAGGAGAGGCAGTGACGTCTCCTTTTAAACCAGCTGCAGGATCCAGTCAACACCAAGACATTACATTTTCTATGGAAGCCCCTGTGCCAGAGGGGTCTGTAATGCATTGTAATGCAATATAATAACATGCAGAACGTGTGTAACAAGCCCCTCTGGTAGCAAAGCATCTGTATCCCCAACACAGAGGGTACGTAACATAGGGGCGCGCGGGTCCCTTATCCCATAAGCGCAGCCGCGCGTCTGCGCATTTTCATAGAAGCAAAGATGCTGAGCGAGTAACAACAACACTTTGCTCATCACATTTATCCTAACGGTGTGAGATTATTACGCCAGTCAGCCCCGCACATATTACACGTGTGTGATTAAAAGGTCCCCAGCAGGAACCCACATCCTCTTGGAATTACGTTTCTCTTTTCCACTAAAGGGGGTTTCTGTTACTGTGTGGGATAGGAGGGGCTCACTTGTAGGAGGCACATCCCCTGGGGATAGAATTGGAGAAAGAAAGTTAGAGGAAGATAGGAAATTAGAACGGGAAGTAGAAAACAAAATGGCCTAGAAGCAAGAGAAAAAGGGAAGAAGATAACAATACAGAAGAGAGAAAAACAAATAAGAAAGCCGAAGGGAGAAGAGCCAAAGCAAGGAGACGAGCAGGAGAGAAGATAAGAGAAAATATAGAATATTATAGACAAGAAATATATAGACAAGAAAAAGAGGAAGAGATGGAAGAGAGAAGGAAGGAGCATTGAAAGGAGGCAAGAAGGAAAAGCCAAGGATAGGAGATCAGAGCAGAAGAGAGAGAACAGGATAGAAGAGAATGGGGATATTAGAGAGAAGATGTAGGAGAGGAAGACAGGGATGGAATAACTGAAGAAGAGAAGCGTTAGAGAGAAGATAAGAAGGGGAGAAGGAACAGAAGAATGCAGAAGGAGGAAGCAGACTCGGCAGGTCTTTCCCAGCATCTTTTTCTCTTTTCCTTCCCCTTTCCCCATCATGTCTCTCTCTTCTCTCCCTCATGTCTCTCTCTTTTCTCCCACTCATGTCTGTATTTCTTTTCTCCCCATGATATCTGTCTCTGTTTTCTACCCCTCGTGTCTCTCTGTCTTTTGTCCCACTCGTGTCTATCTCTATCTTCTCCCCCTCATTTTTGTCTCTCTCTCCTCCCCCTCATGTTTGTCTCTCTCTCCTCCCCCTCATGTTTGTCTCTCTCTCCTCCCCCTCCTGTCTCTCTTCTCCCCCTCCTGTCTCTCTTCTTCCCGTCCTGTCTTCTCCCCGTCATGTCTGTCTCTCTCTCTCTTTTCTCCTCTGTCTATCCTTCTCATCTCTCCCTCTTGTCTCTCTCTTCTCCCCCTCATGTCTGTCTCTTCATGATATTCCTGCCAGTGTCTCTCTTGACAGTTTGAGTTCTCCCTTTCTGTTCCTTGTCTGGCCACCGGGTGTGCTGCTGTTTCTGCCTGCTCTGGGTTTCCTGTTTGTCTCCTCTTGGGTGCTCCTGTCTTCTGTCTCTGCCTGCCTTATAGTTTCCTGTTTCCTGCACCTCTTTGCCTTTGCTTTGTTTGTGCCCAGACTCCTTCTGCCCCTGATCTGTTTCTGTTTTGTTCCTGTAAAGGCCATTGCTACTGAACTAGCTTGCCCCGGTCAGTTTCCTGGTCCCAGTGCTCCCCTGCCCTGTTCCAGCCTTCCTGCTGCCGACCCCTGCCTGGACCCTATGATCCTGCTTGCCGCCTGCCACCGAACCCTGCCTGTGACCCAGATGATCCTTTCCTGCTGCCAACCTCAGCCATGACCCCGAGTCCCATGACAGAGACATGAGAGGGAGGAGATAGAGACATGAAGGGGGAGGAGAGGGAGAGAGACATGGAGGGGAGAAGAGAGAGACACGAGGGGGAGAAGAGAGAGACAAATGGGAGAACAGAGACGCGAAAGGGAGAAAAGAGGATAGAGACATGAGGGGGAGGAGAGGGAGAGAGTCATGGAGGGGAGAAGAGAGACACGAGGGGGAGAAGAGAGAGACAAATGGGAGAAGAGAGACGCGAAGGGGAGAAAAGAGGATAGAGACATGAGGGGGAGAAGAGAGACGGGAAGGGGAGAAAAGAAGGATAGAGACAAGAGGGGGGAAAAGACATGAAGGGGGGAAGAGACACAAGGGGAAAAGAGAAAGATGTGAATGGGAGAATGTCTGTGTCTCTTTTCCCCTTGTGTCTCTCTTTCCACCCCCTCATATCTCTATCCCTCTCTTTTCTCCCCTTCGTGTCCCTCTCTCGCTCTGCTCCCCCTGTTGCTTGACACACATGCCTAAACTTTTCTGTTCCCTGCTGCCTCATTCTATTACCACATCCATTACTATAATAAAGGGGAGCTTATTATTTTGCCAGTAGCTTAATCTTCATAAACTCCATTTCTAATTGGGAGATGTACTGTTAATAACTGTGAAAGCTGTGTATTAAAATAAAAATGACCACCTTTGCCACATAATCCTGTTTCTACCTATAGCTTTTTTATATATTCTTAGACATTACTGAAGGTTTTTTGCAGAGGGCGAGCAGAAAAAGAGGGGGGGGGAAGGGGGTCCCCAGAGAACATGCACAGACACCCCCACCCCCCAAGAACGATATGTGGGGGGAGATAGGACTGCTCTGGTCTGTTTGGAGATGCTCTGCAGAGCTCAGCCATGTGGGAGGAGAAACAGGCAGGGGAGGGAATGGCTATGTGCAGTGGCGGCCCCGCCTCCTCACAAGCAGGGAGAGAACCTGCAACGGGAAATAGAGGTACCGAGTACCTGCCAGTAACGTCACACAAAAAAAGCCCTGCAAATAACAGCAAAAAACAGCGGTTCAATATTGTGTATGGCAAAATTCTCCTTATTAACTCAATTCCTCCGAGTGAAAAGATGCAGAATGTGCCGGAGTTTCTGGCGTAGCGTCTGAAAGCCACAACAGGTCTTAGTGTGTCTCACATTATGTGTCTTGGGAACGTGTTTCGGTGCTTTGCGCGCTGTACGTCAGGGGCGGGCAAATCCAGCCCTCCAACATGTCGGGTTTTAAGCTTATCCCTGCTTCAGCACAGGTGGCGCAATCAGTGGCTCAGTCTTTGAGTGAGCCACCTGTGCTGAAGCAGGGATATCCTTAAAACGTGACCTGTTAGTGGCCCTTGAGGAGTTTCCCACCCCTGCGCTATATATAACACAGCTACAGCAGGACCCCACTAATACGGCGGAAAAGCGGAAAGCGGCAAAAAATCACCGAAAATCGAGCTGGGTAAAGGGGCACAGGGAGGACACAGAGGCCACAATAACCCAGGCACAGAGCTGGGTAAAGGGGCACAGGGAGGACACAGTAACCCAGGCACAGAGCTGGGTAAAGGGGCACAGGGAGGACACAGTAACCCAGACACACAGCTGGGTAAGGGGGCACAGGGAGGACACAGTAACCCAGGCACAGAGCTGGGTAAGGGGCACAGGGAGGACACAGTAACCCAGGCACAGAGCTGGGATAAAGGGGCACAGGAGGACACAGTAACCCAGGCACAGAGCTGGGTAAAGGGGCACAGGGAGGACACAGTAACCCAGGCACAGAGCTGGGTAAAGGGCACAGGGAGGACACAGTAACCCAGGCACGGAGCTGGGTAAAGGGGCACAGGGAGGACACAGTAACCCAGGCACAGAGCTGGGTAAAGGGGCACTGGGAGGACACAGTAACCCCGGCACAGAGCTGGGTAAGGGGCACAGGGAGGACACAGTAACCCAGGCACAGAGCTGGGTAACGGGGCACAGGGAGGACACAGTAACCCAGACATAGAGCTCGGTAAGGGGGCACAGGGAGGACACAGTAACCCAGGCACAGAGCTGGGTAAGGGGGCACAGGGAGGACACAGTAACCCAGGCACAGAGCTGGGTAAGGGGGCACAGGGAGGACACAGTAACCCAGGCACAGAGCTGGGTAAAGGGGCACTGGGAGGACACAGTAACCCAGGCACAGAGCTGGGTAAGGGGCACAGGGAGGACACAGTAACCCAGACACAGAGCTGGGTAAAGGGGCACAGGGAGGACACAGTAACCCAGGCACAGAGCTGGGTAAAGGGGCACAGGGAGGACACAGTAACCCAGGCACAGAGCTGGGTAAGGGGGCACAGGGAGGACACAGTAACCCAGACAC